>NW_022148621.1:0-15421 GCF_901933205.1 Camarhynchus parvulus | reverse complement strand
AGTGTACTGTTTTTTTGGCCCATGGGGCCTGCAGGTGTCATGTGTGCCTTGATTCCAGGGTCCAGCAGTGTCTACTTGACCCCTTGTTTCGATTGGGTTTTACAGTGTTGCAATGGCCCTTCAGTGTCACAATGGTCCCAATGATTCCATGAGCCTTGCAGTGTCACAATGGTCTCCGTGATTCCCCAGGCCCCACAGTGTCACAGGACTCCTCTGTTCCATGAACCCTGCAATGTCACAATGGACCTTTGGACCCTGGAGGTTTGTGATGTCTGTAATGGTCTCCTTTTGGCTCCACAGTGTTACAATGGATCACTGATGACAGGAGGCCCCTCTGTGTCACCCTGGAGCTTTGGTTCCATGCAGCCCTGCAGAGTCACAAAGGCCTCTTGGTTCCACAGTGGCCCACAGTGTCACAATGCTTTGCTTAATCCATAGGGCCTCGTAGTGTTACAATGGCCTTCATGATTCCATGGTGCCCTACAGTGTCACAATGGTCCCTTGGTCTCACAGGCCCCACAGTGTCACAATGGTCCCTTGGTTCCATGGGTCCTGGTCCCTTGCCATGGGCCATTCCCCCCCCCCCTTCTCAGGCCGCCCTGCCGGCTGAAATGCTCCTGGGGGCTTCGGCCTTGGCCAACGCCCCCTGTGGGCTCAGCTCACTCTGCAGCTCATTACAAACACTGTCTGCTCAGGCCCTGCTGCTGCCCAACCAGCTCCTGCTTTCTGTAGGAGCAGCCCTGGGAACTGGTTTGTTCCCTCCGGTGGCACAACATCCCTGTTCTCACACTGCCAAAGAAAGCTGTTGGTGCCAAGTGCGGCCAGGATGAACCATTGCTGGGACTGAAGCCCCTCTCTTGGGGCCCTGCAAACAGCGGCTCCAAGGGAGCCCTTGGAGCTCTCCTGGGCCAGCCACTCCCTCTGAGTGGGGCCTCTCCCAGCCGGGAACTCTCCCGTTTGCTGCACTCTCGGGGATCCCCAACAACAGCGGAGCCTGGGCGGTCCCCCCCACTCCTCCAGGCTCAGCCCTTCACCTGCTGGGGAGATGCCAAAGGGATCCACAGGGAGCATTTCCTGCCCTCAGAATTTCTCACAGGTGCCTTGCACTGACTCTTTGTGTCTGTGTGTCTGTGTGCAAACGGGGAGTGCCTGTGCCTGGGAAATGTGGCAGAAATGCTGCTCTTTGAGGGGCTTGAGTGCCTTGGGATAGCTGAGCAAGTAAGTAAGTACAGTTACATCATGAGGAATAAATTAAATGCTGTCACAGACATTTCTTTTTATGAAAAATCCTCTCTTAGGATTTTCCTGCTGAAGCTGAGAAGTTCAGCAACCAGAAATAAACAATAGGTTATCTGCTTCTGTGGAATGCAACAGGTCAGTTCTGGATTGGCCCAGACTGAGTGTTTGGAGATAATAGCCAATCAGAACTGAGCTCTCTCGGACACAGTCCGAGAGAGCAAGGTTTGTTGATCATTCTTTCTATTCTATTCTTAGGTAGCTAGCAGCTTCTGGAAACTCTCCTTTTTCTTTTTTTTTTTTTTAGTATAGTTTAAATAGATGTTTATATCATAACTTAATAAAAATCAAGCCTTCTGATCATGGAGCCCATCTCGTCTCTTCCTTCACCCCGAAAACCTTGTGGCCAACCGGCGACAATTGGTGACCCCTTGTGTTTCTGAGGACATTTATCACTTGGTGAGACTCCAGAGGAGCATTGCTGCATTTGGGTAAACCCCGAATATGTGGCATTGATGGTCATCTCACAGGTGACCACAGAAGTGGGATTTAGCCAGGAGCTGAAGAACCGAAGATCCAGATTTGGACAGAGTTCACAGCAAGGCTGACCACAAAAAGGACCTTTTGAAGCCTCCGGGAAGATGCCCAGAGAGCCTTTCAGCCTCGAACAGGAGCTGGCCAGAGAGTGCTGGATTCTCTCAGAAGGTACTATTGGGTTTTCCCTTCCTGAAGATCCTGCCCCAAGCGGTGGTGGTGGCTGGAAAAGTGGACAAATTTTTCCCACTAAAGCAGAGGTCCATCTCTCTCCCGTCAGAGGAGAGACAAATTTCCCCTCTGGCAAAAAATGGGGTAAGGAGGATGGAATTCTCCTGTTGACAAAAAAGATTTATATGACTTTTTTTTTGATGGGCAAAGTTCTTTGGATTTTTTACTAATGTTCTATATGCATTGGATTCGTATGTATGGGAATGCATGCAATTTGTCTACCAAGCTGTTTGGGATCGGACTTTCCGTGTTCTTAAGCCTTTATCCCGTCTTCATGGCATTGGTCCCGGTTTTGAAACGAAGAGCAGCTGCCTTTCCCTGGATCGCGGGCGAGGGGCAGCGCCGTTCCCCTGACTCACGGGGGGACCCTTTGGCAAGGGACAAACGGCTGCTTCCCAGCCCCCGTCCCAGCGGGGCCGAAGTCGCCAGGAGTTGCAGGTTTTTTCCTCCGTCTTGGCGCATGCGCAGATGGGGCCACCTTCTCCTCCCCCGCCGCTCTCAGAGGGGCAGCCAGCGCTGCCGGCCCGCTCCAGCCGGGTCCCGTACACTCCACCCCAGCGGCGCCTTGGGCGTTAGCGCTGCCGAGCTCGCTCAAGCGATTACCGTACACCGCGCCCCAGCCGGTGCCGCGGGGGCAGGTGCCCCCAGCGGCCCCCGGGCGGGCGGCAGCGCCCGGGTAGCGGCACCGGCCCGTGGCTCCGCCTCCAGCGGCCCCTAGCGGCGGCGGCACCGGCAGCAGTGCCAGCCATGGCTCTGCCAGCGGCGCCCGCCGCGCAGCCGGCGCTGCCGGCCCCGCTCCCGCCGGTTCGTGGGCTCCGCCCTGCCCAGAGGTGCGCGAGGCGTTTGGTCCACGAGCCACGCCTGCCGAAGCGAAGCGGGCCGCCCAGCCGTGCCCCCCCCGGGCCCCGGCGTTGCTTGGTGATGACGGAGACGCTGGCGTGCTTCCGTCCGGCGGGGGTACGAGCTCCCACCGCCCCAGAGCTTCCAGCGGCTCGCTTTTGCCGCAGCGCCCGGGTCGGAGGTTCCACCTGAGAAGAGCGACTCACTGCCCCCGCCCCCCCGGCCCCTCCGGGCGGCCTCGCCGCCTCCTCCTCTGTCTCCCGGGCCAGCCGGCGTTTTGCAGACCGCGCGGCTGCTTCGTCCCCGTGGAAGACGGGCTCCCGCTGGCCCCCACAATCTCCGGGCGGTCACGCTTTTGCCCAAGCGCCCGAGGTCGGAGGTTCCACCTGAGAAACTCGACTCACCGCCCCCCCGCCTCCTCCTCTGTCTCCCCCGGCTTCGCCGCTTTGCAGAACCCGGCTGCTGCTTCCGTCCCGCTGGGGGCGGGCTCCCGCCGCCCCAGAGTCTCCAGCGGCCCTGCTTTTGCCCTCGCGAGTGCGGTGGTCGGAGGTTGCACCTGAGAAGGCGACTCACCGCCCCCCGCCGCCCCCTCCGGCCCCTTCCTCGGGCCGCCCCACCACCTTCTGCGGCTGAACCAGACCCCCAGCAGCCCAACCGTCTGCCGCGAAGTCGGTTCCAGTCCAGGATGATGCCGAGAAGGGCGATGGGCCCGCGGGACCACCTTCAGAGCTACCCGCCCCAGAGGTTCTGGCACCTTCGAGGCCCGTCCCCTGCACCCAGCGTGGCTCCCACCCCGAGTTTTCGGGCTGTCCCAGGGCTGTCCCTGCAGGAGGAGCTGGGACAAGGGAAGAGGGCTTCAGCCTCCCTTTCCGTGGAGCAGGTGTTGCTCGTCAGCTGAATGCTGGCGTAGCCAAGATCCCTGCCTTCAAAATTAGCGTTTTTTTGGGGTGTTTGGGGTCCTTCCTTGGAAATTGTCATCTCTGCCGCCCCTCGTCGCCCCAGTGGCGAGGGGCGGTGGGTCCCAAGGGTCTGCCTTTGGTCTGCAGCCCAAAGGGGGTGTTTGGTCGTTTTTTCCCCTTGGGGGCGCGGATTCTAGCCGCCCCTCACTCGCCCAGTGGCGAGCTGGGGGGTGGATCTCGAAAGTTCTGCCTCCGGTCCCCAGTCCAGAGAGGATGGGGATGATGCGAAGGGGAAAATGAGAACAACACCCTCTGCATCTGCTTGGCAGAAGCAGGAGGGACAACGGAAAGCCATCATGGCTCATTTGCTTTGGGGAACAAATGTTCCCCAAGCGAGATGGAATTTCTTGGGGGTGCTTCTATTCACTCACTGCTGGCATGTGTCAGTGGTTTTAAAGAATGGAGGCCTTTGGTCACCCCCTTCTGCCAAACTGGCAGCTGGGTGCTGGCCTGTGTTAATGCAGAGCTTGCCTGAGGGGCCTGGCCCCAGGGGTCTCTCTCAGGCCCCTCTGCTGCTTGCTGTTTTCAAAAAAAAAAAAAAAAAATAAGGGTTGAAATACCTGCAGCAGCAGCTCAAAAAGCATTGAAGGGCCAAAACCTAGCTTCAGCCCAAGTTGTTCAATAAGGGGCTGTGTCAAAGACATTTTAGAAACTTTTAAAAAATTGTTTGGAACTGTTTGATAACTATTGATGGATTCTCTGCAGCAAGTCTGTTTCAGGACCAAAAGAGACTTTCAGATATGGCAAAGAAGAACATCTTCAGTCCATGGACTTTTTCCTGAAATTCAGCTGTTGGGACTTGGACTTTGTTTTGCATTGTTTTTGCATTTTCCTATATTGTAAGGTTGTTTTAGTGGTATCATAGTATTTTATGTTTTACAGGTTAAGAAATTCCCTGTTCATCCCACAGAAGCACTTGATTGAGTTTGATTGGCAACAGATAACCTGTCAGGTGTTTGTTCTTTTCTCTGCATGACTCAGCAGAAAAAATTACAAACATTTTTCTTTTTAATTTAATTAAATAAAAAGAGTCAGATGTCACAGACATTTCTTTTATGAAAAATCCTCTCTTAGGATTTTCCTGCTGAAGCTGAGAAGTTCAGCAACCAGACATAAACAATAGGTTATCTGCTTCTGTGGAATGCAACAGGTCAGTTCTGGATTGGCCCAGATTGAGTGTTTGGAGATAATGTAATCAGAACTGAGCTCTCTCGACACAGTCCGAGAGAGCAAGGTTTGTTGATCATTCTTTCTATTCTATTCTTAGGTAGCTAGCAGCTTCTGGAAACTCTCCTTTTCTTTTTCTTTTTAGTATAGTTTAAATAGATGTTTATATCATAACTTAATAAATCAAGCCTTCTGATCATGGAGCCCATCTCGTCTCTTCCTTCACCCCGAAAACCTTGTGGCCAACCGGCGACAAAATGCTGTTAAGAGCTTTTTTATTGCTAAGTTTAACATTAGTTATAAGCTAAGTTGAATATTGTTTAATGTTATTCCACTATTAAATCATTAAGTCATAGGTTATAAGCTAGGTTAAATCCTATTATGTGCTACTCTTTTGCTAAATTGTGAAGTTGAAGGTATCAGGGTTAAGGTATAAGTTAAGTCCTGTTAAGTTTGGGCTCTGTTAAGATTTTGGGGTGTATTCCTTTTATACTTGCCCTCACTTTCCTTGTGTCACACTCACACACAGGGACAGTTCTCGGTTCATTTCTGGTTTGATTTCCTGGATTTGGTTTGGTTTTGTTGTTGCTTTGTTTCCTTGGTGTGCCTGAAGTGTCAGTCAGGGCAGAGGTGACTCTTGCCAAGGAACTTTGTGCTGCTGTCCTTAATATTCAATCTGGTTTTGCTGATCCCTTGCTGGGGATTTTTCCAGCGCTCTCAAGGCCTCGTTGGTACCAGGGTGAAGGAGCCCTGGCCCGGGCTCTGGCCCTGGGGGGACCCGGGGGGCTGCGAAGTCCCTGTCCCCTGTGCCACCCAGGGCCCCCGGCCCCGTCCCCGTGTGTCAGGCTCTGGGGGTCGATCTCGTGGAACATCCTCCTGGGAAATTGGGGGGCGGCCGAGGGGGGACCCGGGGGACAGGGGACCCGCTGTTGTGCCTGAGCAGGGTTGGACTGCTCTGGGGGGGAACTGTGAGGGGGCCGGGGCAGAGTGACCTCCCCGTGACCTCACACAGCCCCTGGGATGTCACACAGCCCCCTGGGATGTCATGCCCCTGGGATGTCACACAGCCTCTGATGTCACACAGCCACCTGTGATGTCACAAAGAAGCCTTCCTATGATGTCACACACCCCCTTGGATGTCTTACAACATCCTGTAATGTCCCCACAACCTTTCTGTGAGCCACCTGTGATGTCCACCGAAGCAACTTCCTGCAGTCTCCGCATGCAAAGAATACTTCGATATGCCATCTGAACTTCTGTGAATGCGTACTGTCTGCTGGTATTTTTTAACCACTCAGTGATGTGCTACCATTTCCTCCTGATGCCACAGAGCCACACTTTATGATGGCAGACTATGCTCTTAGGTGTACAATGATACCGGCGATATGCAGCCAGGTGCCAATGATGTCACGCTCCCTCCGTGACCATACAGACACCTCAAGAACTCAGTTACAACATGGGGCCCCCTGAAGTGCTGAGCGGGGCCAAGGAGGCAATGAGGCCCCAGGCCTGCAAGGGTCACTTGTCCCCTCGTGGCCTCAGGCCCAGGCCCCAACAGCCATGGCCAAAGTGCTAAGTTGGCTCTTTCCGGGGGCTTTGCAGCTGCCCCATCCCTGTGCCCTGCACAGCCCAGGCTTTCCCACGGTGTCCCTTGCGCCTTCTGTCCCTGCAGGCTGTCAGCCATTGGACACTGTGGAACCCCCTGAACAAAGGGGTTCATTGTGGCACTCGGGGCTGCATGGAACCAAACCCAGAGTGACACAAAGGGGCCTCCTGTCAAATGGTCCATTGTGACACTGTGGAACCAAAGGAGACCAAGGACCTGCAAACCCGGGCCCAAAAGGTCCATTGTGACATTGCAGGGGCCTAGAGGGAGGACATTCTGGAACAGAAAGTCACCGGACATTGTGGGGCCTGGGGAACCATGGAGACCAAGGACACTTTGGGGCCTTCTGGAACCTAGGGAGCCATTGGCCTAACCCATTGAACCAAGAGTCCCGGGACATTGATGGACCCCATGGAATCAAAGCACCATTAGGAGAACAAAGGCCCCATGGAACCAAGGGGACCATGGTGATACTTAGGGGTATATAAAAACAAGGGAACACAAAACAGGTCTGGTTGAGGCCTCCCATGGACTGCTTGACTGGTCCAGCTGACCTTGGCATGTTGGGGGTCTCTTCTTATCGGGCTGCTGAAACACTTGGCTCTGTGTTTCCCTTCTGATGGAAAAAGAACTGTCCCCTTCTTCCCAGGCAGCCATGGCCCAGAATTTGGATTTCACCTCCAAATTTCCCTTATATACAGGGAATTATTCCAATAGGAATATTGTGCCAAAGACTGGCTTGCAGGTTTTCACAAGGGCCACTTCCCATTTGTCCCTAAAACACTGGGGAAGGCTCCATGCCTCCTTCCTATGGGGAAACCCTGCTTCTCCAGGTGCCCATGGCTGAATTGGGGTTCCCCCTCAAAAATTCCCCAACCAAAGACTGCTCCCAGGCCAAAAATCTGCCTTTGCGTAAGTCTGGCTGGTTGGCCTATGAGGGTCTCCAAACACTGGGGCCCTGTGCTTTCCTTCCCATGGAAAAGAACTGTCCTTTGGCCAGATCCCAGGCCGGAATTGGGATTTCACCTGCAACATTGTTACTGTGACAGACTGGAGGAGATTGTTGGCTGGGGAACATTTCATGTGTGGGAGAGAAAGGGACAGGATCCAGCCCTTGCCCTGCCCTTGGAACCCCAGCCCTGCCTGGCCCTGGAACCCCAATCCCCAGAGCCTCTTCCAAGCCCAGCAGTGGTTGCCAGTCCCAAGCACAGGCAATGCTCCACAGCCCCTCTTGGCGGCCCCCCAGCCCTGAGGGACCAAATGACCCAAGCCCCAACCTAAAGGGCCCAGGAAGACCTAAAGGGTTTGAAGGCTGAGCACAAGGCAAGCACACAATCTTGACCCTACCTCCCTTGGAATTTCTGTCTGAATACTGCTGGGATCCAGGAGTTGGAAGCTGTGTGTGTGTTTCTGTATCTTTATGTTTTTCTCTTTTCTGTGTCTTCTTCTCCTGCTTCTGTGCTCCTGCAAAATTTTTGATTAACTTTAAATTGAACGGGCTTAGGTTTGGGAAGCTGAATGGGCCAAGTCAATGCTTTGAGAAGTGTTTTTGTTGATTGAATGTTTGTCATAGTTTGACATGAGAAGAATTTTAAAAAGTTATACAAAACTTTCTATGTAACTGACAATCTGTTAAACCACTAAGATACTGAACACACCTCCGGAAACACAAATGTTAAAGATGAAAAACCCAGGAACCTCCTTTTCTTTTTTCCAGTCAACAAAGAAGAAACGGCTTCGGCCCAGCCCCCCATGTCAACAAACCAACTAAACCGAAACTAAAACCGGGCCGAACCAACCAAACCAAACCAAACCAAACCAAAACCAAACCAAACCACCACCAAACCAAACCAAACCAAACCAAGCTAAACCAAACCAAGCAACCCTGCCGTGGGCGGAGCCCCTCCCCCCCTCCCCAGGCTGCCCCTTCTCCACTGGCCCCATTCTAACCTAACCAAACCAAACCAAACCAAACCTTTCCCTACCAAACAGGAAAACAAAAGCGGCTACAAAACCCCAACCAGAACAAAGCCAGCCACAGCTATTAAAATCTTACCACCAAGTCCCCTCCACCCAACACAACCCAAAAAAAACCCCACAAACCTACAAAACCTATATAAAAATAACCCACAAGAAAAATTAAACACAAGAAAGCCAAAAACCAACCCCAAAACCAATCCTAACAATCCCAACCACAACTTCCAACCCAAAAGTTCGGTAAGTCAGGTGTTAATCCTTTTAAATTTGGTCCAAAGGTAAAAAAAACCAAATTTAGAAGTATATAAAAAAATAAGAAAAAAACCCATGAAAGTAAGTAAAGAAGAAATTAAATCCCAAAAAAAAAAAGCAAAAAAATTTTTAATCTTAAAACTAAAAATCCTCTTTATAAAATTATTAAAAAACCCTTTTTCTTTTATAACACATAAAAGTATAATTAAAAAATTCAAATTAATATCAAAAACAAAACCTCCAACTTTAAAAGAAACAAATCTTAAAATAACTGTAGTTTCCAAAAATGTTTGGGAACGGGGATAAAAACATATTACTCAGTATCCCCAAAGAAAGATCTCTATTTCCCAAGAGAAAAAAATAATTTTAAAAAAGTAAATAAAAAAAACGATACCTTTAAATAAATCATCCTTAAAACAATACCCCATAAGTCTAACATGGCCCATCAACAACCTGTAAAAAAACTTGCAGCAATAAAAAAAAACAACTTCAAAATAACAAAGTTCCCCAGACAACTGTTATCCATGATAAAATTAGGAATGACAAAAATCTAATGTTTTTCCTCTTTGTAAAAAATTCCATAACCTTAGCAAGGAAAAAACTTCTCTCCCCTAAAACTAAAAAAGACAATTCTAGAAATAGTAAACCAACTAAAATTTTAAGTTTCTTTCTTTATTTTTAAAGAAAAAAGGAAAAGTTTAAAAACCAAATTGTTCTGAAGAAGTTTATTTTTAATTCTTACTGCTTTTTTTTTTTTAATTTACTCTTAATAACATTTTCTTTATACCCTTTTAAAATTTTAAAGTCTACTTTTACTTTTCTCAAACCTGTCTCAAAACAAAATAAATACAAAAAATAATTAACTGAAACTAAACCCACCCACTCATCAATTCATTAATTAAGAAATTCAAAATTAGAAAAAATCTTAAATTAACAAAACAAAACCTTCACAATGTCATAATAAACATTTTGCCTTTCTCCAATATTCTAAAGTCCCGTTGGAGGAGTTTGATTGTTTTTCAACTCCCTTACAATTTCTTGTTGGTATTTCTCCAGTACCCATAAAAACCAAAAATTGAACCAAACCCTTCAAAACCTTTTCCCTTCCCAGGCGGGCTTTAACCCTTCCACACCCATTGCCCAGCTGGGCTGCTGCTGTCCCGGGTTTGCTGCCCCAGCCCCCAGGGACGCCTTCCTTGCCCCCATTCCCCCCGGTCTTGGGCAGGGGTGGCCTCACTGGGGGCTGCGGACATCCCCAGCAACCCTTGGAGGCTGCTGCTGAATTTCCTGCTAAGAGGTTTGTTCAGCCTCCGCCTTTCAGGGGGAATTCAGTGTCCCCAGGGCTCATTAAACCAGAACACCTTAGCAAGCCGTTCTGGGAAAAGTTGGATTTCAAAATTTTTTGGGTTAATTGGGCAGATTTTGAAGCTTCATTCAAAAGTGAATAACTGTATTTAGAAATACAGGTAAAAAATTTTTTTAACCCTGTATTTTTTTCCTTGTAATTCATTGATATCAATCTCCAATTGACTTAAATCCAAGTACCCCTCCTTTTGCGTTTAATGGTTGAAACAAAATTCAATCAATCAGACTCTGTCCCTGCCCCACCCCCACCCATTTTTCCCCATCCAAGCCTGGCACTCAAGAGCCTTGTGCAAATCCCTGAGTTCCCACAGCCCAGGGTTGCACCTGCAGCTTTTCAGCTCCCCCCAACTCCCACCTGCTTTCCCAGAAGGAGCTGCCCCCGAACACAGAGGGATTTCATTTCTTTGTCAGCCAACAAAACCAAGGAAGGCAAACCCATCAAATGCAAAAGTCATTCCTCTGTTGGATATTAAATCCACTTTCCACAGCAGACAGTCTCAGAGTAATGGAAATCACCCCTTGCCCAGCACAGATCCAAGCCCCCCAACCCCCCTGCCCCATTCTTGCCGATTTTGCTCTTTGCCACACGAGGTCACAGCCTGAAGTCAGGAGCTCCCTCCATGGCCAGAGGGAAGGAAAAGAGAAAGGGGATGAGGGCTCTCCCCGGTAGAGCCAAGGTCCAAGTGCAGCCCCTGCAGGGGAACCACAACCATCGGGGGTCCCTTTGGGCTCAGGGCCCAGGGACACCTTGGAGGCACAGAAAGGTTTCTTGCAAACAAACACAAATTGAACATTGGGAGTTTAAAACCATCCCCAGCCTTCCCCCAGCTCTCTGGGATGTCCCCAGATCTGGACAAACCCCACCATCCTGAAGGGGATTTCTGTACAGGAACTGTTATAGACAAAAAAAGAAAAGGGGTAATTCTGTGATAGATATGGGCACAATTAAGATATTGACTAATTTGATATTCTTTGAACTTCAGAAAGACTGGGAACTTCACAAGGCCTCAAAGATGGAAACCGGGGCTGAGAGGCACTTGAATAACCAGAAAGCCATCTGGAGGAAAAATCGGGGAATGGGAAAAATATAGATCCAGCTGGGTCTGGAAGAACATGCCCTTAGACATGACCATTTAACCAAGAGGGCTGGAAAAACAATTGATGGAAAACAAGGAAAATGTTAGACTGAATATTGGTGACACCGTAAGGGGAAGATCAGTATTTCTTCCTTCTTGCCCTAATTACACTTCTAGGAAAACCTCTTGGTGGCAAAACTTGGCCATTTCTGAAAAATTTCAAGTGACCCAGATAATAAAAAGAATGTTGGTGGCAAGATAGAAGGGAAGATCAGTATTTCTTTTCCCCTGCCATCAGTAGAAGAATCCAGTGACCGGAAACCTGTTTTGATGGGTTCTTCAAATTGGCCAAAGAGTAAAAACCCAGATAAAGATTTGCTAGTATATTATGAAACTGGGGAATTAACACCCGGCCCCTTTTCCAAGGGCAGACATCAGCCGTGTGCCCATGGACAGGAAAGGCCACTTGGCCTGAGGTGCCCAGCTGGGATTGGATTCTCCCAGGCACCTTTGCAAGCTGCAGGTCCCTGACAGGCCCTGCAAGGTCCTGTCCCATCAACATTGCTCCCTGTCCAGTCTGGAACAGGGCCCAGCATGGTGCCAGGATCCAAAGAGGTTGAGGTGTGTGCTGGAATTAATCCAACCTTGCCATTCTGTGATTCCCTGGAACCCCCATGGGAGCAGTTGTGAGACCGGGGCAACCAATTGGGAATTTGGCTCCATTGCAAGGGACCTCTGGGAACCCTGAGGGAACAATTGGTGACAACCCAAGCCCCAAGGAACCAAGGGTCCCTTACACTGCAGGATCTTGTTCCCGGGGCTCCACTGGCCACTGCAGCAAAAGTTTGGTGGATCCGGGGCCTCCTGGAGCCAAGAGGGCCACTGTACCCCTGGGCCTTTGGGACCATGAGGCATTGTGACAGAGCAGGACCTGGTTCAAGGATGGGGGCCATTTGGACCTTGCAGGGCCCCAAGGGAACCAAGGGGAAAGTGCTGCTCCCTCAGGGACCCCTGGAAAGAAGGGAAACATGGTTTGACACCCTGGCGGCCCTTGGGACCAAAAGAGGCCATTGTGACACTGTGGAACCAAAGAAACATTGCTGCCCCTGCGGGCCTCCCTGGGACCCAAGGATCCACCTGTGACACCATGGGGACCCAAATCCAAGGGACTTTGTGACACCGGGTCCCAAACCCAAAGGGAATGAACACTGGGACGCCTCATGGAACCAAGGAGACCATTAACACCTGGGCCCATGGGAACCCTGATGACACCAAGTTGGCAAAGTGTTGATCTGCTGGAGGGGTAGGAGGGGCCCTTGGGGAACAGGCCGGGATCCAGGGCCCAAACCCAACAATGAGGTTTAACAAGTCCAAGGGGTCCCCACCCTTTGGGCCCCAAACCCCTGCAGCACCACAGGCTGGAACCAGAGTGGCTGGAGAGCAGCCGGGGCAGAAAAGGGACCCAGGGACTGATGGACAGCAGGCTGGACATGAGCCGCAGTGGCCCAAGCCCTGGGCCAAGAGGCCAATGGCCCTGGCCTGGATAAGCAACCAGCAGGGAGGGCAGGGATTCTTCCTTTCTAGAATTTGGGCAGCACCTCCAGTCGGTCCAGTTCTGGGTCCCCAAAATTTTAGGGGGGACATGGAGGGGCAGGAGGTCCAAGGGGCAACAAGGCTGGGGGGGGGGAACACGGCTGTGGAGGAATGGCTGAGGGCGGGGTTTGCATCCCGGGGAGAAAGGAGGCTCCAGGGGAGAAAAGGGGCAGCCTGGGAGGTGGGACTTGATGATCCCAAAGGTCTTTCCCAACCTTGCTGGACTCTGGGATTCTGGAAAGCCACCCTTGGGCGGTTGGGGAGGAGCCCCTGGGCCTGCTCTCCAGAATCTCCAGCAGCCCAGGTCCCTCAGCTTCTCCTGCCAGCCCCAAAGCCCATCCTGTCAGTCCTGCAGAGCCTCTGCAGCTCCTCCTCACTGCCCAGAACAGGGAGCCCCAGAGCCAGACACAGCAGCCCAGATGTGCCCCTGGCCTGGGCTGCCTCTGGCAAGGAGCAGCAGGAGAGCACTGCAGGACCTGCGACAATTCCTGCAGCACTTGTAGGATGATCCTGCTGCCCAAGGGCGTTCCCATGGGGCCAAGTCAGGAACTGCAATGGGGAGTGGGGCCAGAGAGGAAAGGGCAAACAGGGATGGGCTGTTTGCAGGGCTGGGAACAGGGGTGGGCAAGAGGAAGAAATTTGCAAAAGTGTAGAGGAAAGAAAGCAAAGGTGAAGCCAAGGAAATGCTGAGGGCAGTTTGGGGTGGCTGCCAGGCAGCCCTGGCTCTGAGCAACAGCGTCTGCAGTGGGACAGAAACTCCCAGCTGATGGGAACAAACTTTCTGGCTGAGTGCAGAGGCCAGGACAAAGCTGAGTGGTTTCCTGGTGTCCCCAGCCCTTGCTGGCCCCAGGGGCTGATGGCATTTGTGCTCCCTCAGTTCATGTCCCCACAGCAACAGCATGGGGTGCTCCCCTGCTGTGTGCAATACAAACAGGGGCTGCTGAGCCAGTGCTGCGTGTCTGTCTGCAAGGATGGGGCACCTGTGTGAGCTGGGGAGAGGCCAGGGCTGCAGAGGGGGATGTTGTTGGCAGCTCCATCAGGGCGCTCTGGGGCGCTGCCCTGGGCTGTGCAGCGCACTGGGGATGGATCAGCCCTCTGCTCTGCTGCTCCTTCCGTCTGCCCCAGGGCCCTTGCAGAGCCCCAGCCATGCTGTTTGCCCCAGCCTGCCCACGGCCAGCCTGGGGCTGCTCACGGGGTTTCTGTGCTGAGCATTGGCCTGGCCGTGTTCCTGAGAGAGCCTGGGCGGGAGCCTGGAGCCCCAGGGCCTGGCCTGGCGTCAGGCTGCCCAGCAGTGCCCATGGCCTGTCCTGCTGCAGCCCTGGCACTGCCACCCCAGGGCTGTGCCCGGCCCGGAGAGCACTCAGGCCCTGCAGCAACACCAGGGCCACCAGGGCAGCGGGCAGGGCCCGGCAGCAGCACTGCAACACCAAGTGCTGCTGCTGCTGGGCACAGCTGCTGGGCCAGCCCTGATCTGCCCCAGCTCTGCACACAGACATTGCTGCTGCAGCTCCAGAGAAGGCAACACAAGGGCATCTCTGCAGAAAACTCTGCTGGGAGATCTTCAGTTCCTTTAAAGCCACTGAGAGCACAGCCCCACATTGACACAGTCTGTGGCCACAGGAAGGTGGAGAGAAACAAAATGAGAAATGGCACAAGGAATGACATTTCTTTGTGGATAATATGAAAAAAATAAAACAAAGGAAAGAAATCTCCAAAATGAAAGCAACAAGAAGTACCAAAACGACTTTTATTACAAGTGATTTGCAGAAATTGGCCAGCAGTTCAATGTTTCTGAAACCATCCAGTCATCAGTCTCCACACTGCAGCCTTGAGCTCCTGGTTCCTCAGGCTGTAGATGAGGGTTCAGGGCTGGAGGCACCACCAGTACAGAGCGGACAGGGCCAGATCAGGGATGGGAGGACATGTAGGGGGCTTCAGTTGAGCAAATATGCCAGTGCTGAGGAACAGGAGACCACGGCCAGGTGAGGGAGGCAGGTGGAAAAGGCTTTGTGCCGTCCCTGCTCAGAAGGGATCCTCAGCACAACCCTGAAGATCTGCATATAGGAGAAAACAATGAACACAAAACAACCAAATGCTAAACAGGAACTAACAGCAATGAGCCCCAGTTCTCTGAAGTTGGGTGTGAGCAGGAGCTTGGGATCTGTGGGATTTCACAGAAGAACTGGCCCAGGGCATTGCCATGGCACAGGGGCAGGGAAAATGTATTGGCTGTGTGCATGAGAGCATTGAAAGAGCACTGGCCCAGGCAGCTGCTGCCATGTGGGCACAAGCTCTGCTGCCCAGGAGGGTCCCGTAGTGCAGGGGTTTGCAGATGGACGCGTGGCGATTGAGTAGCACATGATGGTCAGCAGGGAAAACTCTGATCCAAGGAAGAAGAAAATCAGAAAAACCTGTGCAACACATCCAGTGTAGGAGATGTTCCTGGTGCCAGAGGAATTGTGCATGGCTTTGGGACAGTGGTGCAGATGGAGCAGGAGCTGAGGGCCAGGTTGGCGGAAAGAACATGGGTGCAGGTGGTGGTGCGCTCCGGCGCTGTTGAGGCGTTGCCCAGGGGCACCAGGGGA
>NW_022148620.1:0-15538 GCF_901933205.1 Camarhynchus parvulus | reverse complement strand
CTAAAATCTTGAAAAATGTCCAATAAAATTCTCCAAAAAATGCTGAGAAAATTCTGATAAATCCCCAAAATATTCTGATAAAAGAATCCTCAAAATGTCCCCCAAAATTGCTCAAAGAATTCCAAAAATATCTCCAAAAAAATCCTCAAGAATTTCTTGAAAAGTCCCCAAAAAATCCTACAAAAAATCCTCAAAGAATCCCCCCAAATCCCGAAAAAATTCTCAAAAAAATCCCCCAAAAATCCTAAAAGAAATCCCAAAATATCCCTAAAAAATCTGAAAAAACCACCTAAAAATCCTCAGAAAAATCTCAAAAAATCCTAAAAAAAAAATCCCAAACATCCTTAAAAAAACTGAAAAAAACCAAGAGAAATCCTCAGAAAATCCTCAAAAAATTCTCCAAAAATCCTAAAAAAATCCAAAAAATCCCAAACATCCCTAAAAATCTGAAAAAGACCAATTTAAAAATCCTCATAAAATCCTCAAAAAAATCTCCCAAAATCCTAAAAATATCCCAAAATACCCCTAAAAAAATCTGAAAAAACCACAAAAATCCAAATGAAACCCAAAAAAATCCTAAAAAAATTCTAAAAAAAATTCCCCAAATACCCTAAAAAATCTGAAAAAACCATGAAAAATCCTTATAAAAATCTTCAAAAAAGTCTCAAAAAAAATCCCAAAAAAAATCCTAAAAAAAATCCCAAAATACCCCTAAAACCTGAAAAAAACCACGAAAAAATCGTTATAAAAATCCTCAACAAATTCTCCAAAAAAATCCCTCAAAAATCTAAAAAATCCCTAAAAATCTGAAAAAACCACGAAAAAACTCTCACATGAAAATCCTCAAAAAATCCCCAAAAAATCCTAAAAAATCCTAAAAAATCCTAAAAAAATCCCAAAACATCTAAAAACTGAAAAACCTACCTAAAAATCCTCATAAAATCCTCAAAAATCCCCCAAAAATCCCTAAAAAATCCCAAAACACCCCCTAAAAAAACCTGAAAAAACCAATGAAAAATCCTCGCCAAATCCTCAAAACCCCGGCAAAACCCCAAAAATCCCTAAAAGTTCCTAAAGAATCCCGAATCCGAGAAGTTGCCAATAAATTCCCCTGAAACTCTCTCTTTTGCTTTGCGCAGAAGGCCAAGAAGAAGCCCCTGAGGTGCTGCCGGCGGCCGAGCTGGGCTGCCGCCGGGCCGCCCCGGCTGAAGGTGCTGCTGCAGGTGTGGAGCCCAGGGCCGGGGGCGAGGGTGGAGAGCGTGGAGAGCCTGGGGGAAACTGAGGCACGCCGCCGATCTGACACCCCAGTGCCTCCCAGTTCATCCCAGTTTAACCCAGTAACCCCCAGTGCCATCCCTGCTCTGTCCCAGTTCATCCCAGTTTGTCCCAGTTTGTCCCAGTGCTGTATGGGGAGAGTGTAGAGAACTGCTGGGGAAACTGAGGCACGCCGCCGCATCTGACACCCCAGTGCCTCCCAGTTCATCCCAGTATAACCCAGTAACACCCCAGTGCCATCCCAGTTCATCCCAGTTTGTCCCAGTCCCCCTATTGGGGTAGAGCATCGAGAATCTGCTGGGGAAACTGAGGCACGCCGGCCGCATCTGACACACCAGTGCCTCCCAGTTCATCCCAGTTCATCCCAGTAATGCCCCCAGTGCCATCCCAGTGCCTCCCAGTTCATCCCAGTTCATCCCAGTAACCCCCCAGTGCCATCCCTGGTCTGTCCCAGTTCATCCCAGTTTGTCCCAGTGCTGTACGGGGTGGAGAATCTGCTGGGGAAACTGAGGCACGCCGGCCGCATCTGACACCCCAGTGCCTCCCAGTTCATCCCAGTATAACCCAGTTCATCCCAGTAACCCCCCAGTGCCATCCCAGTTCATCCCAGTTTGTCCCAGTCCCCTATTGGGGATAGAGCGTGGAGAGCCTGCTGGGGAAACTGAGGCACGCCGGCCGCATCTGACACCCCAGTGCCTCCCAGTTCATCCCAGTTCATCCCAGTAACCCCCCAGTGCCATCCCTGGTCTGTCCCAGTTCATCCCAGTTTGTCCCAGTGCTGTACGGGGTGGAGAATCTGCTGGGGAAACTGAGGCACGCTGGCCGCATCTGACACACCAGTGCCTCCCAGTTCATCCCAGTATAACCCAGTAACCCCCCAGTGCCATCCCTGGTCTGTCCCAGTTCATCCCAGTTCATCCCAGTTCATCCCAGTTTGTCCCAGTCCCCTATTGGGGGTAGAGCATCGAGAATCTGCTGGGGAAACTGAGGCACGCCGGCCGCATCTGACACACCAGTGCCTCCCAGTTCATCCCAGTTTAACCCAGTTCATCCCAGTAACACCCCAGTGCCTCCCAGTTCATCCCAGTATAACCCAGTTCATCCCAGTAACCCCCCAGGGCCATCCCTGGTCTGTCCCAGTTCATCCCAGTTTGTCCCAGTCCCCTATTGGGGATAGAGCGTGGAGAGCCTGCTGGGGAAACTGAGGCACGCCGGCCGCATCTGACACCCCAGTGCCTCCCAGTTCATCCCAGTTCATCCCAGTAACCCCCCAGGGCCATCCCAGTGTCTCCCAGTTCATCCCAGTTTGTCCCAGTGCTGCACGGGTGGAGAATCTGCTGGGGAAACTGAGGCACGCCGGCCGCATCTGACACACCAGTGCCTCCCAGTTCATCCCAGTATAACCCAGTGCCATCCCTGGTCTGTCCCAGTTCATCCCAGTTTGTCCCAGTTTGTCCCAGTCCCCTATTGGGGGTAGAATGTCAAGAATCTGCTGGGGAAACTGAGGCACGCCGGCCGCATCTGACACACCAGTGCCTCCCAGTTCATCCCAGTATAACCCAGTTCATCCTGGTTCACCACAGTGCCTTCCCAGTTCGTCCCAGTCCCTCCCAGTTCGTCCCAGTCCCTCCCAGTCTGGCCCAGTTCCCCCAGTGCCTTTCCCCAACCCCAATAAAGGGGCGTGGCCAGTCCATGACGTCATCGCGTTCTGTCGGAGGGGGCGTGGCTTAAAGGGGACGAGGGCGGGGCCATACCCTGGCCCAGTTTTTACTGGTTTGGGGTGGGTTTTGCTGCGGTGCGTCCCAGTATAAACCAGTTTGTCCCAGTTCAGCCCCAGTTTGTCCCAGTTCAGGTCCTGGTGGGTCCCAGTTTGTCCCAGTATAGCCCAGTGAGTCCCAGACCGGTCCCAGGGTATTCCCAGTATGATTCAGCGGCTCCCAGTTTGTCCCAGTTCGTCCCAGTTCGTCCCAGTTTCTCCCCGGCGCCTCCGCGTTGCTCAGCAACGCCTCGCCCCGCCCCCAGCGCTGTCAATCACCACGTCGCCCAATCAGAACGCGATTCACCGCGCCGTCCGCATGGGCGGGCCTTCACCTGACAGACAGCGCCCTGAACCAATGGGAAGACGCGGCGGGCGGGCGCTGCGGCAGGGCCGACCAATCAGCGCCGCGGAAGCCCTGCAGGAGCGGAGCGGGCGGCCCCGTGCGGCCCCTCAGAGCCGGGGCGGCGGCGGCGGCGAAGATGGCGGCGGCGGACGGCGACGATTCGCTTTTACCCCATCGCGGTGCTCATCGACGAGCTCCGCAACGAGGACGTGCAGGTACCGCTGCCGGGGCCTCGCCGCGATACCCCCGGGGCCTTTCCGAGGTTTCGGGGCCCCTTCCGTGGCCACCGGGGCCCGGCCGCCATCGCCCCGCTGATCCGCGGCCCGGCTGCTGATGGCCGCCATGAGACGGCCTCTCGCTGATTGGTTGAGGGGCCCGGTCCCCAGGCGCGCGCGAATGGGCGGCGGCGTTACATGTGTGGGGCGGTTGGGGAGGGGGGGTTGCGGTGAAAGGCGCGTTCTGATTGGCTGGAGGGGCGGTTTGGGTTTGTAAGGGGCGTTCTGATTGGTCCGCAGCGCGCTCAGGGGGGGTTGAATCCGCCCCGCCCGCCGCAGCGCCCCCCAGCGGCGGGGCAGCGCGGCGCCCTCCTCGCCGCAGCCAATGGCAGCGCGAGGCCGCGGCAGCGCCGCTCTCCATTGGCAGCCGCTTGCATGGGCGGGGCTTATCGGAGCCAATCGTGGGCCTCCTCTCTGCCGCGGCGCCGCTGCGGAGCCGTGAGTCGCCGCTCCTGGATTGGCCGCGGCGCGCGTTGGGGCGGGGTTTCCTCATGAGGGGGAGGCGATTCCCGCCCTTTTTACCCCTCAATTTTCCCCAAATTTTCCCTGAATCTCCCCCCATTTTTCCCTTCCCAGCTGCGCCTCAACAGCATCAAGAAGCTCTCAACCATCGCTGGCTGGGCGTGGAGCTTAACCCGCAAGAGCTGAGCTCCTCCCTTTCCTCACCGCACCGAAATTCCTGGGGAAGGCCCCAAAACTTGAGGGGGAAACTCCCAAAATTTGAGGGGAAACTCCCAAAATTTGAGGGGGAAACTCCCAAAACTTGAGGGGGAAACTCCCAAAATTTGAGGGGAAACTCCCAAAATTTGAGGGGAAACTCCCAAAATTTGAGGGGAAAACTCCCAAAACTTGAGGGGAAAACTCCCAAAATTTGTGGGCGAGGAGTCCCCAAAATCCACGTGGGGGCGGGGAGGTGGCAAAATTCCCCCGGAAACGCCAAAAATGGCCCGGATTTTGGGTTGCGGGCGGGGTTTTGGTGAGGTGGGCGGGGCCTGGTGGTGATTGACAGGTGTCAGAGGGCCAGGTGAGTGACAGGTGTGTGTCACCTGTGCGTCGCAGACACCATCTACGATGAGGACGCAGGTGCTGCTGGCCCTGGCGGAGCAGCTGGGCACCTTCACCGCCCTCGGGGGGGGGACCCGAAGTGCGCACTGCCTGCTGGTAGGGGAGAAACGCACCTGGGGGTAAAACTCACCTGGGGAACCCCAAAACTCACCTGGGGAACCCCAAAATGCATCTGGGGGGTTAAAAACTCACCTGGGGGTGTAAAAAACTCACCTGGGGGGGTAAAAACTGAACTGGGGAACCCCGAAACTCACCTGGGGGGAGAAAAACTCACCTGGGGAACCCCAAAATGCACCTGGGGGTGTAAAAACACACCTGGGGAACCCCAAAATGCACCTGGGGGGCCTGAAGCTCACCTGGGGAAGGCCCAGATGTACCTGGGGAGCTGAAATCGCACCTGGGGAACATCAGAGCGCAACCTGGGTGGGGCTGAAACACACCTGGGAGCTGTGAACCCCCGTCCTGTGACCACCCCGTGTCCGTCTGTCTGTCCCATGTTCGTGTGTCCATCCCGTGTCCATCTGTCCGTCCTGTGTCCGTGTGACCACGCTGTGTCCACCTGTCTGTCCTGTGTCCACCCTGTGTCCACCTGTCCATCCCACGTTCTTCTGTCCGTCCTGTGTCCATCTGTCCGTCCCATGTTCGCGTGTCCATCCTGTGTCCGTCTGTCCACCCCGGGTTCCTCTGTCCATCCTGTGTCCATCTGTCCATCCTGTGTCCACCTGTCCATCCCATGTTCCTCTGTCCATCCTGTGTCCATCTGACCACCCTGTGTCCATCTCACCACCCCGTGTCCACCTGTGCATTCTGTGTCCATCTGACCACCCCATGTTCCTCTGCCCATCCTGTGTCCATCTGACTACCCACTGTCCATCTGATCATCCCATGTTCCTCTGTCCATTCTGCATCCATTTGACCATCCAGTGTCCATCTGACCACCCCGTGTCCACCTGCCTATCCCATGTTCCTGTGTCCATCCCATGTTCCTCTGTCCATCTCATGTTCCTCTGTCCATGCTGTGTCCACCTGTCCATCCTGTGTCCATCTGACCACCCAGTGTCCATCTGACCACCCTGTGTCCACCTGTCCATCCCATGTTCCTCTGACCACCCTGTGTCCATCTGTCCATCCCATGTTCCTCTGCCCATCCCATGTTCCTCTGTCCATCCCATGTTCCTCTGACCACCCTGTGTCCATCTGACCATCTTGTGTCCATCTGACCACCCAGTGTCCACCCGCCCATCCCACATTCCTCTGTCCACCCTGTGTCCATCTGTCCATCCCACATTCCTCTGTCCGTCCTGTGTCCATCTGACCATCCTGTGTCCCATCTGATGGCCCCGTGTCCACCTGCCCATCCCATGTTCCTCTGTCCATCCCATGTCCATCTGACCACCCCAGTGTCCATCTGACCACCCAGTGTCCACCTGCCCATCCCATGTTCCTCTGTCCATCCCACGTCGATCTGCCCACCCAATCTCCACCTGCCCACCCAATGTCCACTCACTGCCCACTCAATGTCCACTCACTGCCCACCCAATGTCCACTCACTGCCCACTCACTGCCCACCCAATGTCCACTCACTGCCCACCCAATGTCCACTCACTGCCCACCCAGTGTCCACTCACTGTCCACTCCCTGTCCGCCCGCAGCCGCCGCTGGAGAGCCTGGCCACGGTGGAGGAGACGGTGGTGCGGGACAAGGCGGTGGAGTCGCTGCGCGCCGTGTCGCACGAGCACTCGCCGCCGGACCTCGAGGGTCACTTCGTGCCGCTGGTCAAGCGCCTGGCCGGAGGCGACTGGTTCACGTCGCGCACCTCGGCCTGCGGCCTCTTCAGCGTCTGCTACCCTCGCGTGTCCAGCCCGGTCAAGGCCGAGCTGCGCCAGTGAGTGACCCGCGGGGTGACCCAGGGGTCACTGGGGGACCATGGGGTCATTGGGGTGACCATGGGGTCATTGGGATGGGTATGGGGTCACTGGGGTGACCATGGGGTCATTGGGGTGACCCAGGGGTCATTGGGGTGACCAATCCATACTTGGGGTCATTGGGGTGACCAAGGGGTCACTGGGGTGACCAATCCATCCTTGGGCTGACCACGGGGTCATTGGGGTGACCACAGGGTCAGTGGGGTGGGTATGGGGTCATTGGGGTGACCAATCCATTCTTGGGGTCACTGGGGTGACCATGGGGTCATCAAGGTGACCATGGGGTCGTTGGAGTGACCGATCCATCCTTGGGGTCATTGGGGTGACCAAGGGGTCACTGGGGTGACCAATCCATCCTTGGGCTGACCACGGGGTCATTGGGGTGACCATGGGGTCATTGGGATGACCACAGGGTCATTGGGATGGGTATGGGGTCACTGGGGTGACCCAGGGGTCACTGGGGTGACCAATCCATCCTTGGTCTGACCACGGGGTCATTGGGGTGACCACAGGGTCAGTGGGGTGGGTATGGGGTCGTTGGGGTGACCACTCCATCCTTGGGGTCATTGGGGTGACCACGGAGTCATTGGGATGACCGTGGGATTGTCGAGGTGACCATGGGGTCATTGGGGTGACTAATACATCCTTGGGGTCCTTGGGGTGACCACAGGGTCACTGGGGTGACCATGGGGTCATCGAGGTGACCATGGCGTCATTGAGGGGACCACGGGGTTGTTGAGGTGACCACGGGGTCATTGGGGTGACCACGGGGTCATTGGGTGACCATGGGTTCGTTGGGGTGACCAATCCATGCTTGGGGTCACTGGGGTGACCATGGGGTTGTTGGGGTGACCATGGGGTCGTTAGGGTGACCATGGGGTCATTGGGATGGGTATGGGGTCATTGGGATGACCACAGGGTCATTGGGATGGGTATGGGGTCACTGGGGTGACCAATCCATCCTTGGGCTGACCACGGGGTCATTGGGGTGACCATGGGGTCATTGGGATGACCACAGGGTCATTGGGATGGGTATGGGGTCACTGGGGTGACCAATCCATCCTTGGGCTGACCACGGGGTCATTGGGGTGACCACAGGGTCAGTGGGGTGGGTATGGGGTCGTTGGGGTGACCAGTCCATCCTTGGGGTCATTGGGGTGACCACGGAGTCATTGGGATGACCATGGGATTGTCGAGGTGACCATGGGGTCATTGGGGTGACTAATACATCCTTGGGGTCCTTGGGGTGACCACAGGGTCACTGGGGTGACCACGGGGTCATTGGGGTGACCACGGGGTCATCGAGGTGACCATGGCGTCATTGAGGTGACCACGGGGTTGTTGAGGTGACCACAGGGTCATTGGGGTGACCACGGGGTCATTGGGTGACCATGGGGTCGTTGGGGTGACCAATCCATGCTTGGGGTCACTGGGGTGACCATGGGGTCATTGGGATGGGTATGGGGTCATTGGGGTGACCAATCCATCCTTGGGCTGACCACGGGGTCATTGGGGTGACCACAGGGTCAGTGGGGTGGGTATGGGGTCATTGGGGTGACCAATCCATCCTTGGGGTCATTGGGGTGACCATGGGGTCGTCAAGGTGACCATGGGGTCATTGGGGTGACGAAGGGGTCACTGGGGTGACCAATCCATCCTTGGGCTGACCACGGGGTCATTGTGGGGACCATAGGGATATTGGGGTGATCGTGGGGTCATTGGGATGACCATGGGGTCGTCAAGATGACCATGGGGTCATTGGGGTGACCACAGGGTCAGTGGGGTGGGTATGGGGTCATTGGGGTGACCAGTCCATCGTTGAGGTGACCGTGGGGTCATTGGGGTGACCACAGGGTCATTAAGGTGACCATAGGGTCAGTGGGGTGACCCGTCCATCCTTGGGGTTGCTGGGGTGACCACAGGGTCACCAACCCATCCCAGGTGTGCCCAGGTGTCCCCCAGGTGTGCCCGCAGGTACTTCCAGGTGCCCTTAGGTGACCCTTAGGTGTACCTGGGCCATACCCAGCTGTACTCAGGTGTGCCCAGGTGCCCCCCAGGTGTGCCCAGGTGACCCAGGTGTGCCCGCAGGGACTTCCGGAACCTGTGCTGGGACGACACACCCATGGTGCCCATAGGCATAGACCCTTAGGTGTACCTGGACCATACCCAGGTGTGCCCAGCTGTACTCAGGTGTGCCCAGGTGTACACAGGTGTGCCCGCAGGGACTTTCAGGTGCCCTTAGGTGACCCTTAGGTGTACCTGGGCCATACTCAGCTGTACTCAGGTGCCCCCCAGGTGTGCCCAGGTGCCCCCCAGGTGTGCCCAGGTGACCCAGGTGTGCCCGCAGGTACTTCCAGGTGCCCTTAGGTTACCCTTAGGTGATCCATAGGTGTACCTGGACCATACCCAGGTGTGCCCAGCTGTACTCAGGTGTGCCCAGGTGTACACAGGTGTGCCCAGGTGTGCCCGCAGGGACTTCCAGGTGCCCTTAGGTGACCCTTAGGTGTACCTGGGCCATACCCAGCTGTACTCAGGTGCCCCCCAGGTGTGCCCAGGTGACCCAGGTGTGCCCGCAGGTACTTCCGGAACCTGTGCTCGGACGACACGCCCATGGTGCGGCGCGCGGCCGCCTCCAAGCTGGGCGAGTTCGCCAAGGTGCTGGAGCTGGAGCACGTCAAGAGCGAGATCATCCCCATGTTCTCCAACCTGGCCTCCGACGAGCAGGTACGGCGCACCTGGCGCACCTGGGCGGCACCTGGGGGCACCTGGGAACACCTGGGGGGGGTTTGGGCACACCTGAGGGGCGTCTGGGCACACCTAGGGGCACCTGGGGGTTACCTGTGCACACCTGGACGTTCCTGTGGGCACCTGGTGCACCTGGGCACACCTGGGCAGGGTTTGGGCACATCTGGGGGTTACCTGTGCACACCTGGAGGCCACCTGGATATCCCTGTGGGCACCTGGGCACACCTGGGGGGCACCTGAGCGGGATTTGGGCACATCTGGGGGTTACCTGTGCACACCTGTGCACACCTGGAGGCCACCTGGACATTACTGTGGGCACCTGGTGCACCTGGGCACACCTGGGGGGCATCTGAGCGGGGTTTGGGCACACCTGGGGGAGTTTGGGCACATCTAGGGGTTACCTGGGCATACCTGGGTGTCACCTGTGCACACCTGTACACACCTGGAGGTCACCTGGACATTCCTGGGGGGGCACCTGAGGGGTTCTGGGTGCACCTGAGGGGGGGGGGCTGGGGGGCACCTGGGCACACCTGGGGGTCACCTGGACATACCTGGGCACATCTGGGGGTTACCTGAGCACACCTGAGCACACCTGAGCACACCTGTTCAGGACTCGGTGCGGCTGCTGGCAGTGCAGGCGTGCATTGGGGGTTTATCTCAGGGTTATTTCAGGGTTACCTGGGGGTTACCTGTGTCTCACCTGTGCACGCCTGTGCACACCTGTGCGCACCTGTGCTCACCTGTGCCTCACCTGTGCACACCCGTTTAGGACTCGGTGCGGCTGCTGGCAGTGCAGGCGTGCATTGGGGATTTATCTCAGGATTACCTGGGGGTTACCTGAGCTCACCTGAGCACACCTATGCACACCTGTTTAGGACTCGGTGCGGCTGCTGGCGGTGCAGGCGTGCATTGGGGGTTTATCTCAGGGTTACCCGTGTCTCACCTGTGTCTCACCTGTGCGCACCTGTGCTCACCTGAGCTCACCTGTGCACACCTGTGCGCTCCTGTGCAGGACTCGGTGCGGCTGCTGGCGGTGGAGGCGTGCGTGAGCATCGCGCAGCTGCTGCCGCAGGAGGAGCTCGAGGGGCTCGTGATGCCCACGCCAAGCGCCAGGCGGCCGAGGACAAATCCTGGCGCGTGCGCTACATGGTGGCCGACAAGTTCACCGAGGTGAGGGCGCACCTGGGGGGCACCTGGGGGCACCTGGGCACACCTGGGGGGCACCTGGGGGGCACCTGGGCACACCTGGGGGCACCTGGGCGCACCTGGGGGCACCTGGAGGGCAGCTGGGGGCACCTGGGCACACCTGGGGGGCAGCTGGGGGCACCTGGAGGGCAGCTGGGGGCACCTGGGCACACCTGGGGGCACCTGGGCACACCTGGGGGGCAGCTGGGGGCACCTGGGCGCATCTGGGCAGGGTTTGGGGAGGTTGGGACGGGTTTTGGGGGGTTTGGGGCAATTGAGGACATACCTGGGCACATCTGGCTGCACCTGGGGCACACATCTGGGGGCACATGTGGGGTAAACATCTGGGGCAAACATCTGGGGCACATCTGGGTGCACATCTGGACACACCTGGGGCACATCTGGGGACACATCTGGGGGTGCACATCTGGGGCAACCACCTGGGTGCACATCTGGGTCAAACATCTGGGGCACATCTGGGCACACCTGGGGCACATCTGGCTGCACCTGGGGTGCACATCTGGGCTGTACATCTGGGCGCACTTGACACACACCTGGGGCCCATCTGGATGCACATCTGGGAAACACCTGGGCACACCTGGGGCACACCTGAGCACACCTGGATGCATCTGGGGCACACCTGCGCGCACCTGGGGCACACCTGGGCACATCTGCGCGCACCTGGGGCACACCTGGGGCACACCTGGGCACACCTGGGCACACCTGGACACACCTGGGCACACCTGGATGCATCTGGGGCACACCTGCGCGCACCTGGGGCACACCTGGGCACATCTGCGCGCACCTGGGGCACACCTGGGCACACCTGGGGCACACCTGGGCACACACCTGGGGCACACCTGGACACACCTGGGCACACCTGGACGCCCCCGGGCCGTGCCCCCGCAGCTGCAGCGCGCCGTGGGCCCCGAGATCACCAAGACCGACCTGGTGGGCGCCTTCCAGAGCCTGATGAAGGACTGCGAGGCCGAGGTGCGCTCAAAGCATTGGGTCAAAGGTCAGCGGCCACGCCCACCCCCGCGCCCCCAGAACGCCCCGAATTCCCCCAGACCCGCCCCTGGTGTCGCCAGCCCAATTTCGGTGGTTTTCAACCCAAATTTGGTGTCCCCAGCCCAAGTTTGGTGTCTCTAACCCAATTTTATTGTTTTTCAACCCAAATTTGGTGTCCCAACCCAACTTTGGTGTTTCCAACCCAATTTTAGCGTTTTTCAACCCGACTTTGGTGTCTCCATCTCAACTTTGGTGTCCCCTACTCAACTTCGGCATCTCCAACCCAATTTCAGTGTTTTTCAACCCAATTTTGGTATCCCAACCCAACTTTGGTGTCCCCAACCCAATTTTGATATTTTTCAACCCATTTTTGTTGTCCCCAACCCAATTTTGGTGTTTCCAACCCAATTTTGTTGTTTCCAACCCAAATTTGATGTCCCCAACCAAACTTTGGTATCTCCAGCCCAATTTCGGTGGTTTTCAACCCAATTTTGGTATCCCAACCCAACTTTGGTGTCCCCAACCCATTTTTGGTGTTTCCAACCCAAATTTGATGTTGCCATCCCAACTTTGGCATCTCCAGCCCAATTTCGGTGGTTTTCAACCTGATCTTGGTGTCCCCAACCCAATTTTAGCATTTTTCAACCCAAATTTGGTATCCCCAACCCAACTTTGGCGTCTCCAACCCAATTTCAGTGTTTTTCAACCTAATTTTGGTGTTCCCACCCCAATTTTGCTATCCCCAACCCAACTTTGGTGTCCCCAACCCAATTTGACGTTTTTCAACCCAACTTTGGTGTCCCCAACCCAATTTTGGTGTTCTTCAACCCAAATTTGATGTCGCTATCCCAACTTTGGCATCTCCAACCCAATTTCGGTGTTTTTCAACCCAATTTTGGTATCCCAACCCAACTTTGGTGTTTCCAACCCAATTTGACGTTTTTCAACCCATTTTTGGTGTCCCCAACTCAACTTTGGTGTCTCCAACCCAATTTTGGTGTTTTTCAACCCAAATTTGATGTCCCCATCCCAAATTTGGCGTCTCCGACCCAATTTTAGCGTTTTTTAACCGAAATTTGGTGTTCCCAACCGGATTTTGATGTCCCCACCCCAACTTTGGAGTCCCCAACCCAAATTTGGTGTCCCCTCCCCAAATTTGGTGTCCTTTAACCCAACTTTGATGTCCCCAACCCAATTTTGGGATTTTTTTAACCCAAGTTTGTTGTTTTTTAACCCAAATTTGTTATTTTTTTACCCAAATTTGTTGTTTTGCACCCCAAATTTGGCGTCGCCAGAGTTCTGTGAGAACCTGTCCCCCGACTGCCGCGAGGCCGTGATCATGGGCCAGATCCTGCCCTGCATCAAGGTGAGCACCTGGGGGCACCTGGGCACACCTGGGGGCACCTGGGCACACCTGGGGGCACCTGGGATACACCTGGGCACACCTGGGATACACCTGGGACACACCTGGGGGCACCTGGAGGGCACCTTGGGGGCACCTGGGACACACCTGGGGGCACCTGGGCACACCTGGGCACACCTGGGATACACCTGGGGGCACCTGGGACACACCTGGGCACACCTGGGGGCACCTGGGATACACCTGGGCACACCTGGGATACACCTGGGGGCACCTGGGCGCACCTGGGATACACCTGGGACACACCTGGGACACACCTGGGACACACCTGGGATACACCTTGGACACACCTGGGACACACCTGGGGACACCTGGGGGCACCTGGGACACACCTGGGATACACCTGGGGATACCTGGGGGCACCTGGGCACACCTGGGATACACCTGGGGATACCTGGGATACAGGTGGAATACACCTGGGGGCACCTGGGACACACCTGGGCACACCTGGGCACCCATCTGGGCACACCTGGGGGCACCTGGGATACACCCGGGGGCACCTGGACACACCTGGGCACACCTCGTGGGCACACATGGCCTTGGAGCCACCCTGAGCCTCTGCCCTGAGGCCAGGTGAGTTCACCTGTGCCCACCTGGGCAGGATGGAGACACACCTGGGCACATCTGGGGGCACCTGGGCACACCTGGGACACACCTGGGCACACCTGAGACACACCTGGGCACACCTGGGGGGCACACCTGGCCTCAGAGCCACCCTGAGCCTCTGCCCTGAGGCCAGGTGAGCTCACCTGCGCCCACCTGTGCCCACCTGCGCAGGAGCTGGTGTCGGACGCCAACCAGCACGTGAAGTCGGCGCTGGCCTCGGTGATCATGGGGCTGTCGCCCATCCTGGGCAAGGACAACACGGTGGAGCACCTGCTGCCCCTGTTCCTGGCACAGCTCAAGGACGAGGTGAGTTGGGCACACCTGGGCACACCTGGGCACACCTGGGTGCACATAGAAACACATGGGGTACACCTGGGCACACACCTGCTGCCCCTGTTCCTGGCACAGCTCAAGGACGAGGTGAGCTACAGCACACCTGGGCACACACCTGGCCACACACCTGGGCACACCTGGGTACACACCTGGGCACACCTGGGTACACACCTGGGCACACCTGGGTACACATAGAAACACATGGGGTACACCTGGGCACACACCTGCTGCCCCTGCTCCTGGCACAGCTCAAGGACGAGGTGAGCTACAGCACACCTGGGTACACACCTGGGCACACCTGGGTGCACATAGAAACACATGGGCTACACCTGGGCACACACCTGCTGCCGCTGTTCCTGGCACAGCTCAAGGATCTAGGTGGGGCTACCCTGGGCACACACCTGGGCACACAATGCACTCCCAGTGTTTTCGCAGCTCCCTCTGGTGGCCACTTTGTGAACTGCAGCTTCCTCCCAGTCCCTCCCAGTCCCTCCCAGTCCCTCCCAGTCCATCCCAGTCCCTCGCAGTTCCATCCCAGTCCATCCCAGTCCCCTCCCAGTCCCTCCGAGTCCCTCCCAGTCCATCCCAGTCCCTCCCAGTCCCTTCCAGTCCATCCCAGTCCATGCCAGTACATCCCAGTTCCCTCCCAGTCCATCCCAGTGCCTCCCAGTATATCCCAGTTCCTCCCAGTCCCCTCCCAGTTAGTCCCAATTCCCTCCCAGTCCATCCCAGTCCATCCCAGTCCCTCCCAGTTCCCTCCCAGTCCCTCCCAGTTCCCTCCCAGTCCATCCCAGTCCCTCCCAGTCCATCCCAGTCCCTCCCAGTCCATCCCAGTGCCCTCCCAGTCACTCCCAGTCCCTCCCAGTCACTCCCATCTCTCCAATGCACTCCCAGTGTTTTCACAACTCCCTCTGGTGGCCACTTTGTGAACTGCAGCTTCCTTCCAGTCATTCCCAGTGCCCTCCCAGTCCATCCCAGTCCCTCCCAGTCATTCCCAGTAACTCCCAGTAACTCCCGGTGTGTCCCAGTAACTCCCAGTCCCTCCCAGTCCATCCCAGTCCCTCCCAGTCCCCTCCCAGTCCATCCCAGTTCCATCCCAGTCCATCCCAGTTCCATCCCAGTCCCTCCCAGTCCATCCCAGTCCCTCCCAGTCCATCCCAGTCCCTCCCAGTCCCTCCCAGTCCCTCCCAGTCACTCCCATCTCTCCAATGCATTCCCAGAGTTTTCGCAGCTCCCTCTGGTGGCCACTTTGTGAACTGCAGCTTCCTTCCAGTCATTCCCAGTCCATCCCAGTCCTTCCCAGTAACTCCCAGTAACTCCCGGTGTGTCCCAGTGCCCCGAGGTGCGGCTGAACATCATCTCCAACCTGGACTGCGTGAACGAGGTGATCGGCATCCGCAGCTCGCGAAAGTCGCTGCTGCCGCCATCGTCGAGCTGGCCGAGGACGCCAAGTGGAGGGTGCGGCTGGCCATCATCGAGTACATGCCGCTGCTGGCCGGCCAGCTGGTGAGACTGGGAGGCACTGGGATGGACTGGGAGGGACTGGGATATACTGGGAGGGACTGGGATGGAGTTCCAGCCCTGTATGGGGCACTG
>NW_022148619.1:0-15563 GCF_901933205.1 Camarhynchus parvulus | reverse complement strand
CAATCTGCCATCAGCAATTGGGGTTGGTGAGTTTTGTTTCAGAGGAAAGGCCCGTTGTTTATGTTTGGGGCCATAGGCCCGACTGGCCGGGTTGGCTCCTGAAAATCCGCTGACACGCAGGATGCCTCCCAGACCTGCTGGCACCAGTGCCAAGTCGGGCTGGTTTGATAGTGCCAACGGAGTCCCACAATCTGCCATCAAGAACCAGGGCTGGTGAGTTTTGTTTCAGAGGGAAAGGCCCGTTGTTTATGTTTGGGGCCATAGGCCCGAGTGGCCGGGCCGGGTTGGCTCCTGAAAAACTGCGACACGCAGGATGCCTCCCAGACCCAAGCTGGCACCAGTGCCAACTCGGGCTGGTTTGATAGTGCCAGCGGAGTCCCACAACCTGCCATCAAGAACCAGGGCTGGTGAGTTTTGTTTCAGAGGGAAAGGGCCGGTGTTTATGTTTGGGGCCATAGGCCCGAGTGGCCGGCTGGCTCCTGAAAAAATCGCGATAATGTGGATGCCTCCCAGACCCAAGCTGGCACCAGTGCCAAGTCGGGCTGGTTTGATAGTGCCAACGGAGTCCTACAATCTGCCATCAAGGACCGGGGCTGTTGACTTTTGTTTGCCATCGAAAGGCCCGTTGTTTATGTTTGGGGGCCATAGGCCCGGAGTGGCCGGCTGGCTCCTGAAAATCCGCGATACGCAGGATGCCTCCCAGACCCAAGCTGGCACCAGTGCCAAGTCAGGCTGGTTTGATAGTGCCAATGGAGTCCCACAATCTGCCACCAGGAATTGGGGTTGGTGAGTTTTGTTTCAGAGGGAAAGGCCCGTTGATTAAGTTTAGGGGCCATAGGCCCGGACTGGCAGGCTGGCTCCTGAAAATCGGCGATACACAGGATGCCTCCCAGACCCAAGCTGGCACCAGTGCCAACTCGGGCTGGCTTGATAGTGCCAGCGGAGTCCCACAATCTGCCATCAAGAACCAGGGCTGGTGAGTTTTGTTTCAGAGGGAAAGGCCCGTTGTTTAAGTTTGGGGGCCATAGGCCCGGACTGGCCGACTGCCTGCTGAAAATCCGCGATACGCAGGATGCCTCCCAGACCCAAGCTGGCACCAGTGCCAACTCGGGCTGGTTTGATAGTGCCAACTGAGTCCTACAATTTGCCATCAGGATTTGGGGTTGGTGAGTTTTGTTTCAGAGGGAAAGGCCCGTTGTTTATGTTTGGGGGCCATAGGCCCGAGTGGCCGGGTTGGCTCCTGAAAAATCCGCGATACGCAGGATGCCTCCCAGACCCAAGCTGGCACCAGTGCCAACTCGGGCTGGTTTGATAGTGCCAACGGAGTCCTACAATCTGCCATCAAGTAACGGGGCTGGTGACTTTTGTTTGCCATGGAATGGCCCGTTGTTTATGTTTGGGGGCCATGGGCCCAGAGTGGCCGGCTGGCTCCTGAAAATCCGCGATACGCAGGATGCCTCCCAGACCCAAGCTGGCACCAGTGCCAACTCGGGCTGGTTTGATAGTGCCAACGGAGTCCCACAATCTGCCATCAGGAACCAGGGTTGGTGAGTTTTGTTTCAGAGGGAAAGGCCCGGTGTTTATGTTTGGGGCCCCGAGTGGCCGGCTGGCTCCTGAAAATCCGCGATACGCAGGATGCCTCCCAGACCCAAGCTGGCACCAGTGCCAACTCGGGCTGGTTTGATAGTGCCAGCGGAGTCCCACAATCTGCCATCAAGAACCAGGGCTGGTGGGTTTTGTTTCAGAGGGAAAGGCCCGTTGTTTATGTTTGGGGGCCATAGGCCCGGAGTGGCCAGCTGGCTCCTGAAAATCCGCTGATACGCAGGATGCCTCCCAGACCCCCAAGCTGGCACCAGTGCCAACTCGGGCTGGTTTGATAGTGCCAACGGAGTCCTACAATTTGCCATCAGGATTTGGGGTTGGTGAGTTTTGTTTCAGAGGGAAAGGCCCGTTGTTTATGTTTGGGGCCATAGGCCCGAGAGTGGCCGGGTTGGCTCCTGAAAATCCGCGATACGCAGGATGCCTCCCAGACCCAAGCTGGCACCAGTGCCAACTCGGGCTGGTTTGATAGTGCCAACGGAGTCCCACAATCTGCCATCAAGGACCGGGGCTGGTGAGTTTTGTTTCAGAGGGAAAGGCCCGTTGTTTATGTTTGGGGCCATAGGCCCGACTGGCCAGCTGGCTCCTGAAAATCCGCGATACGCAGGATGCCTCCCAGACCCAAGCTGGCACCAGTGCCAACTCGGGCTGGTTTGATAGTGCCAACGGAGTCCCACAATCTGCCATCAAGAACCGGGGTTGGTGAGTTTTGTTTCAGAGGGAAAGGCCCGTTGTTTATGTTTGGGGCCATAGGCCCAGAGTGGCCAGCTGGCTCCTGAAAATCCGCGATACGCAGGATGCCTCCCAGACCCAAGCTGGCACCAGTGCCAACTCAGGCTGGTTTGATAGTGCCAATGGAGTCCCACAATCTGCCATCAGGAATTGGGGTTGGTGAGTTTTGTTTCAGAGGGAAAGGCCCGTTGTTTATGTTTGGGGCCATAGGCCCGGAGTGGCCGGCTGGCTCCTGAAAATCCGCGATACACAGGGATGCCTCCCAGACCCAAGCTGGCACCAGTGCCAACTCAGGCTGGTTTGATAGTGCCAACGGAGTCCCACAATCTGCCATCAAGAACCAGGGCTGGTGAGTTTTGTTTCAGAGGGAAAGGCCCGTTGTTTATGTTTGGGGGCCATAGGCCCGAGTGGCCGGCTGGCTCCTGAAAATCCGCGATGACGCAGGATGCCTCCCAGACCCAAGCTGGCACCAGTGCCAACTCAGGCTGGTTTGATAGTGCCAACGGAGTCCCACAATCTGCCATCAGGAATTGGGGTTGGTGAGTTTTGTTTCAGAGGGAAAGGCCCGTTGTTTATGTTTGGGGCCATAGGCCCGGAGTGGCCGGGCTGGCTCCTGAAAATCCGCGATACGCAGGATGCCTCCCAGACCCAAGCTGGCACCAGTGCCAACTCGGGCTGGTTTGATAGTGCCAACGGAGTCCCACAATCTGCCATCAAGAACCAGGGCTGGTGAGTTTTGTTTCAGAGGAAAGGCCCGTTGTTTATGTTTGGGGCCATAGGCCCGAGTGGCCGGCTGGCTCCTGAAAATCCGCGATACGCAGGATGCCTCCCAGACCCAAGCTGGCACCAGTGCCAACTCAGGCTGGTTTGATAGTGCCAACGGAGTCCCACAATCTGCCATCAAGAATTGGGGTTGGTGAGTTTTGTTTCAGAGGGAAAGGCCCGTTGTTTATGTTTGGGGCCATAGGCCCGAGGGCCGGCTGGCTCCTGAAAATCCGCGATACGCAGGATGCCTCCCAGACCCAAGCTGGCACCAGTGCCAACTCGGGCTGGTTTGATAGTGCCAACGGAGTCCCACAATCTGCCATCAAGGAATTGGGGTTGGTGAGTTTTGTTTCAGAGGGAAAGGCCCGTTGTTTATGTTTGGGGCCATAGGCCCGAGTGGCCGGTTGGCTCCTGAAAAATCCGCGATACGCAGGATGCCTCCCAGACCCAAGCTGGCACCAGTGCCAACTCGGGCTGGTTTGATAGTGCCAACGGAGTCCCACAATCTGCCATCAAGGAACCAGGGCTGGTGAGTTTTGTTTCAGAGGGAAAGGCCCGTTGTTTATGTTTGGGGCCATAGGCCCGAGTGGCCGGCTGGCTCCTGAAAAATCCGCGATACGCAGGATGCCTCCCCAGACCCAAGCTGGCACCAGTGCCAACTCGGGCTGGTTTGATAGTGCCAACGGAGTCCCACAATCTGCCATCAAGAACCAGGGCTGGTGAGTTTTGTTTCAGAGGGAAAGGCCCGTTGTTTATGTTTGGGGCCATAGGCCCGGAGTGGCCGGCTGGCTCCTGAAAATCCGCGATACGCAGGATGCCTCCCAGACCCAAGCTGGCACCAGTGCCAACTCGGGCTGGTTTGATAGTGCCAACGGAGTCCCACAATCTGCCATCAAGAACCGGGGTTGGTGAGTTTTGTTTCAGAGGGAAAGGCCCGTTGTTTATGTTTGGGGCCATAGGCCCGGAGTGGCCGGGTGGCTCCTGAAAATCCGCGCGATACGCAGGATGCCTCCCAGACCCAAGCTGGCACCAGTGCCAACTCAGGCTGGTTTGATAGTGCCAACGGAGTCCCACAATCTGCCATCAGGAACCAGGGTTGGTGAGTTTTGTTTCAGAGGGAAAGGCCCGTTGTTTATGTTTGGGGGCCATAGGCCCGGACTGGCCGGCTGGCTCCTGAAAATCCGCGATACGCAGGATGCCTCCCAGACCCAAGCTGGCACCAGTGCCAACTCGGGCTGGTTTGATAGTGCCAACGGAGTCCCACAATCTGCCATCAAGAACCAGGGCTGGTGAGTTTTGTTTCAGAGGGAAAGGCCCGTTGTTTATGTTTGGGGGCCATAGGCCCGAGTGGCCGGGCTGGCTCCTGAAAATCCGCGATACGCAGGATGCCTCCCAGACCCAAGCTGGCACCAGTGCCAACTCGGGCTGGTTTGATAGTGCCAACGGAGTCCCACAATCTGCCATCAGGAATTGGGGTTGGTGAGTTTTGTTTCAGAGGGAAAGGCCCGTTGTTTATGTTTGGGGCCATAGGCCCGAGTGGCCGGGCTGGCTCCTGAAAATCCGCGATACGCAGGATGCCTCCCAGACCCAAGCTGGCACCAGTGCCAACTCGGGCTGGTTTGATAGTGCCAACGGAGTCCCACAATCTGCCATCAAGAACCGGGGCTGGTGAGTTTTGTTTCAGAGGGAAAGGCCCGTTGTTTATGTTTGGGGCCATAGGCCCGGAGTGGCCGGGTTGGCTCCTGAAAATCCGGCGATACGCAGGATGCCTCCCAGACCCAAGCTGGCACCAGTGCCAACTCGGGCTGGTTTGATAGTGCCAACGGAGTCCCACAATCTGCCATCAAGAACCAGGGCTGGTGAGTTTTGTTTCAGAGGGAAAGGCCCGTTGTTTATGTTTGGGGCCATAGGCCCGAGTGGCCGGGCTGGCTCCTGAAAAATCGGCGATACGCAGGATGCCTCCCAGACCCAAGCTGGCACCAGTGCCAACTCGGGCTGGTTTGATAGTGCCAACGGAGTCCCACAATCTGCCATCAAGAACCAGGGCTGGTGAGTTTTGTTTCAGAGGGAAAGGCCCGTTGTTTATGTTTGGGGCCATAGGCCCGGAGTGGCCGGGTGGCTCCTGAAAAATCCGCGATACGCAGGATGCCTCCCAGACCCAAGCTGGCACCAGTGCCAACTCGGGCTGGTTTGATAGTGCCAACGGAGTCCCACAATCTGCCACCAGGAATTGGGGTTGGTGAGTTTTGTTTCAGAGGGAAAGGCCCGTTGTTTATGTTTGGGGCCATAGGCCCGAGTGGCCGGGCTGGCTCCTGAAAATCCGCTGATACGCAGGATGCCTCCCAGACCCAAGCTGGCACCAGTGCCAACTCGGGCTGGTTTGATAGTGCCAACGGAGTCCCACAATCTGCCATCAAGAACCGGGCTGGTGAGTTTTGTTTCAGAGGGAAAGGCCCGTTGTTTATGTTTGGGGCCATAGGCCCGGACTGGCCGGGCTGGCTCCTGAAAATCCGCCGATACGCAGGATGCCTCCCAGACCCAAGCTGGCACCAGTGCCAACTCGGGCTGGTTTGATAGTGCCAACGGAGTCCCACAATCTGCCATCAAGAACCAGGGCTGGTGAGTTTTGTTTCAGAGGGAAAGGCCCGTTGTTTATGTTTGGGGCCATAGGCCCGAGTGGCCGGGCTGGCTCCTGAAAATCCGCGATACGCAGGATGCCTCCCAGACCCAAGCTGGCACCAGTGCCAACTCGGGCTGGTTTGATAGTGCCAACTGAGTCCCACAATTTGCCATCAGGAATTGGGGTTGGTGAGTTTTGTTTCAGAGGGAAAGGCCCGTTGTTTATGTTTGGGGCCATAGGCCCGACTGGCCGGCTGGCTCCTGAAAAACCGCGATACGCAGGATGCCTCCCAGACCCAAGCTGGCACCAGTGCCAACTCGGGCTGGTTTGATAGTGCCAACGGAGTCCCACAATCTGCCATCAAGAACCAGGGCTGGTGAGTTTTGTTTCAGAGGGAAAGGCCCGTTGTTTATGTTTGGGGCCATAGGCCCGAGTGGCCGGGTTGGCTCCTGAAAATCCGCGATACGCAGGATGCCTCCCAGACCCAAGCTGGCACCAGTGCCAACTCGGGCTGGTTTGATAGTGCCAACGGAGTCCCACAATCTGCCACCAAGAACCGGGGTTGGTGAGTTTTGTTTCAGAGGGAAAGGCCCGTTGTTTATGTTTGGGGCCATAGGCCCGACTGGCCGGGCTGGCTCCTGAAAATCCGCGATACGCAGGATGCCTCCCAGACCCAAGCTGGCACCAGTGCCAACTCGGGCTGGTTTGATAGTGCCAACGGAGTCCCACAATCTGCCATCAAGAACCAGGGGTGGTGAGTTTTGTTTCAGAGGGAAAGGCCCGTTGTTTATGTTTGGGGCCATAGGCCCGAGTGGCCGGGCTGGCTCCTGAAAATCCGGGCGATACGCAGGATGCCTCCCCAGACCCAAGCTGGCACCAGTGCCAACTCGGGCTGGTTTGATAGTGCCAACGGAGTCCCACAATCTGCCATCAAGAACCAGGGGTGGTGAGTTTTGTTTCAGAGGGAAAGGCCCGTTGTTTATGTTTGGGGCCATAGGCCCGAGTGGCCGGGTTGGCTCCTGAAAATCCGCGATACGCAGGATGCCTCCCAGACCCAAGCTGGCACCAGTGCCAACTCGGGCTGGTTTGATAGTGCCAACGGAGTCCCACAATCTGCCATCAGGAACCAGGGGTTGGTGAGTTTTGTTTCAGAGGGAAAGGCCCGTTGTTTATGTTTGGGGGCCATAGGCCCGAGTGGCCGGGTTGGCTCCTGAAAAATCCGCGATACGCAGGATGCCTCCCAGACCCAAGCTGGCACCAGTGCCAACTCGGGCTGGTTTGATAGTGCCAACGGAGTCCCACAATCTGCCATCAAGGACCAGGGCTGGTGAGTTTTGTTTCAGAGGGAAAGGCCCGTTGTTTATGTTTGGGGCCATAGGCCCGAGTGGCCGGGTTGGCTCCTGAAAATCCGCGATACGCAGGATGCCTCCCAGACCCAAGCTGGCACCAGTGCCAACTCGGGCTGGTTTGATAGTGCCAACGGAGTCCCACAATCTGCCATCAGGAACCAGGGCTGGTGAGTTTTGTTTCAGAGGGAAAGGCCCGTTGTTTATGTTTGGGGCCATAGGCCCGAGTGGCCGGGTGGCTCCTGAAAATCCGCGATACGCAGGATGCCTCCCAGACCCAAGCTGGCACCAGTGCCAACTCGGGCTGGTTTGATAGTGCCAACGGAGTCCCACAATCTGCCATCAAGAACCAGGGTGGTGAGTTTTGTTTCAGAGGGAAAGGCCCGTTGTTTATGTTTGGGGCCATAGGCCCGAGTGGCCGGGCTGGCTCCTGAAAAATCCTGACACGCAGGATGCCTCCCAGACCCAAGCTGGCACCAGTGCCAACTCGGGCTGGTTTGATAGTGCCAACGGAGTCCCACAATCTGCCATCAGGACCAGGGGTGGTGAGTTTTGTTTCAGAGGGAAAGGCCCGTTGTTTATGTTTGGGGCCATAGGCCCGAGTGGCCGGGCTGGCTCCTGAAAATCCGCGATACGCAGGATGCCTCCCAGACCCAAGCTGGCACCAGTGCCAACTCGGGCTGGTTTGATAGTGCCAACGGAGTCCCACAATCTGCCATCAAGGACCGGGCTGGTGAGTTTTGTTTCAGAGGGAAAGGCCCGTTGTTTATGTTTGGGGCCATAGGCCCGAGTGGCCGGCTGGCTCCTGAAAAATCCGGCGATACGCAGGATGCCTCCCAGACCCAAGCTGGCACCAGTGCCAACTCGGGCTGGTTTGATAGTGCCAACTGAGTCCCACAATTTGCCATCAGGATTTGGGGTTGGTGAGTTTTGTTTCAGAGGGAAAGGCCCGTTGTTTATGTTTGGGGCCATAGGCCCGGAGTGGCCAGCTGGCTCCTGAAAATCCGCGATACGCAGGATGCCTCCCAGACCCAAGCTGGCACCAGTGCCAACTCGGGCTGGTTTGATAGTGCCAATGGAGTCCCACAATCTGCCATCAGCAATTGGGGTTGGTGAGTTTTGTTTCAGAGGGAAAGGCCCGTTGTTTATGTTTGGGGCCATAGGCCCGAGTGGCCGGGCTGGCTCCTGAAAATCCGCGATACGCAGGATGCCTCCCAGACCCAAGCTGGCACCAGTGCCAACTCGGGCTGGTTTGATAGTGCCAATGGAGTCCCACAATATGCCATCAAGGACCGGAGCTGGTGAGTTTTGTTTCAGAGGGAAAGGCCCGTTGTTTATGTTTGGGGGCTATAGGCCCGGACTGGCCAGATGGCTCCTGAAAATCCGCGATACGCAGGATGCCTCCCAGACCCAAGCTGGCACCAGTGCCAACTCGGGCTGGTTTGATAGTGCCATCGGAGTCCTACAATCTGCCATCAAGTACCGGGGCTGGTGACTTTTGTTTCAGAGGGAAAGGGCCGGTGTTTATGTTTGGGGCCATGGCCCGAGTGGCCGGCTTGGCTCCTGAAAATCCGCGATACGCAGGATGCCTCCCAGACCCAAGCTGGCACCAGTGCCAACTCAGGCTGGTTTGATAGTGCCAATGGAGTCCCACAATCTGCCATCAGCAATTGGGGTTGGTGAGTTTTGTTTCAGAGGGAAAGGCCCGTTGTTTATGTTTGGGGGCCATAGGCCCGACTGGCCGGGTTGGCTCCTGAAAATCCGCGATACGCAGGATGCCTCCCAGACCCAAGCTGGCACCAGTGCCAACTCGGGCTGGTTTGATAGTGCCAACGGAGTCCCACAATCTGCCATCAAGAACCAGGGCTGGTGAGTTTTGTTTCAGAGGGAAAGGCCCGTTGTTTATGTTTGGGGCCATAGGCCCGGAGTGGCCGGGCCGGCTGGCTCCTGAAAATCCGCGATACGCAGGATGCCTCCCAGACCCAAGCTGGCACCAGTGCCAACTCGGGCTGGTTTGATAGTGCCAGCGGAGTCCCACAACCTGCCATCAAGAACCAGGGCTGGTGAGTTTTGTTTCAGAGGGAAAGGGCCGGTGTTTATGTTTGGGGCCATAGGCCCGAGTGGCCGGGTTGGCTCCTGAAAATCCGCGATACGCAGGATGCCTCCCAGACCCAAGCTGGCACCAGTGCCAACTCGGGCTGGTTTGATAGTGCCAACGGAGTCCTACAATCTGCCATCAAGGACCGGGGCTGGTGACTTTTGTTTGCCATGGAAAGGCCCGTTGTTTATGTTTGGGGCCATAGGCCCGAGTGGCCGGGTTGGCTCCTGAAAATCCGCGATACGCAGGATGCCTCCCAGACCCAAGCTGGCACCAGTGCCAACTCAGGCTGGTTTGATAGTGCCAATGGAGTCCCACAATCTGCCACCAGGAATTGGGGTTGGTGAGTTTTGTTTCAGAGGGAAAGGCCCGTTGTTTATGTTTGGGGCCATAGGCCGGGACTGGCCGGCTGGCTCCTGAAAAATCGGGCGCGATACACAGGATGCCTCCCAGACCCAAGCTGGCACCAGTGCCAACTCGGGCTGGTTTGATAGTGCCAGCGGAGTCCCACAATCTGCCATCAAGAACCAGGGCTGGTGAGTTTTGTTTCAGAGGGAAAGGCCCGTTGTTTAAGTTTGGGGCCATAGGCCCGACTGGCCGGGCTGGCTCCTGAAAATCCGCGATACGCAGGATGCCTCCCAGACCCAAGCTGGCACCAGTGCCAACTCGGGCTGGTTTGATAGTGCCAACTGAGTCCTACAATTTGCCATCAGGAATTGGGGTTGGTGAGTTTTGTTTCAGAGGGAAAGGCCCGTTGTTTATGTTTGGGGCCATAGGCCCGAGTGGCCGGGTGGCTCCTGAAAAAATCCGCTGATACGCAGGATGCCTCCCAGACCCAAGCTGGCACCAGTGCCAACTCGGGCTGGTTTGATAGTGCCAACGGAGTCCCACAATCTGCCATCAAGGAACGGGGTGGTGAGTTTTGTTTCAGAGGAAAGGCCCGTTGTTTATGTTTGGGGCCATAGGCCCAGAGTGGCCGGCTGGCTCCTGAAAATCCGCGATACGCAGGATGCCTCCCAGACCCAAGCTGGCACCAGTGCCAACTCGGGCTGGTTTGATAGTGCCAACGGAGTCCCACAATCTGCCATCAAGAACCAGGGCTGGTGAGTTTTGTTTCAGAGGGAAAGGCCCGTTGTTTATGTTTGGGGCCATAGGCCCGAGTGGCCGGGCTGGCTCCTGAAAAACGGAGTCCCACGCGATACGCAGGATGCCTCCCAGACCCAAGCTGGCACCAGTGCCAACTCGGGCTGGTTTGATAGTGCCAACGGAGTCCCACAATCTGCCATCAAGAACCAGGGGTGGTGAGTTTTGTTTCAGAGGGAAAGGCCCGTTGTTTATGTTTGGGGCCATAGGCCCGAGTGGCCGGGTGGCTCCTGAAAAACCGCTGATACGCAGGATGCCTCCCAGACCCAAGCTGGCACCAGTGCCAACTCGGGCTGGTTTGATAGTGCCAACGGAGTCCCACAATCTGCCATCAGGATTTGGGGTTGGTGAGTTTTGTTTCAGAGGGAAAGGCCCGTTGTTTATGTTTGGGGCCATAGGCCCGAGTGGCCGGCTGGCTCCTGAAAATTCGCGATACGCAGGATGCCTCCCAGACCCAAGCTGGCACCAGTGCCAACTCAGGCTGGTTTGATAGTGCCAACGGAGTCCCACAATCTGCCATCAAGAACCAGGGCTGGTGAGTTTTGTTTCAGAGGGAAAGGCCCGTTGTTTATGTTTGGGGCCATAGGCCCGAGTGGCCGGGTGGCTCCTGAAAATCCGCGATACGCAGGATGCCTCCCAGACCCAAGCTGGCACCAGTGCCAACTCGGGCTGGTTTGATAGTGCCAACGGAGTCCCACAATCTGCCATCAAGAACCAGGGCTGGTGAGTTTTGTTTCAGAGGGAAAGGCCCGTTGTTTATGTTTGGGGCCATAGGCCCGGAGTGGCCGGCTGGCTCCTGAAAATCCGCTGATACGCAGGATGCCTCCCAGACCCAAGCTGGCACCAGTGCCAACTCAGGCTGGTTTGATAGTGCCAACGGAGTCCCACAATCTGCCATCAGGAATTGGGGTTGGTGAGTTTTGTTTCAGAGGGAAAGGCCCGTTGTTTATGTTTGGGGCCATAGGCCCGAGTGGCCGGCTGGCTCCTGAAAATCCGCGATACACGCAGGATGCCTCCCAGACCCAAGCTGGCACCAGTGCCAACTCGGGCTGGTTTGATAGTGCCAACGGAGTCCCACAATCTGCCATCAAGAACCAGGGCTGGTGAGTTTTGTTTCAGAGGGAAAGGCCCGTTGTTTATGTTTGGGGCCATAGGCCCGGAGTGGCCGGGTTGGCTCCTGAAAATCCGCGATACGCAGGATGCCTCCCAGACCCAAGCTGGCACCAGTGCCAACTCGGGCTGGTTTGATAGTGCCAACGGAGTCCCACAATCTGCCATCAGGAACCAGGGCTGGTGAGTTTTGTTTCAGAGGGAAAGGCCCGTTGTTTATGTTTGGGGCCATAGGCCCGAGTGGCCGGGTTGGCTCCTGAAAATCCGCGATACGCAGGATGCCTCCCAGACCCAAGCTGGCACCAGTGCCAACTCGGGCTGGTTTGATAGTGCCAACGGAGTCCTACAATCTGCCATCAGGACCCAGGGCTGGTGAGTTTTGTTTCAGAGGGAAAGGCCCGTTGTTTATGTTTGGGGCCATAGGCCCGAGTGGCCGGGCTGGCTCCTGAAAATCCGCTGATACGCAGGATGCCTCCCAGACCCAAGCTGGCACCAGTGCCAACTCAGGCTGGTTTGATAGTGCCAACGGAGTCCCACAATCTGCCATCAAGAACCGGGGTTGGTGAGTTTTGTTTCAGAGGGAAAGGCCCGTTGTTTATGTTTGGGGCCATAGGCCCGGAGTGGCCAGCTGGCTCCTGAAAATCCGCGATACGCAGGATGCCTCCCAGACCCAAGCTGGCACCAGTGCCAACTCAGGCTGGTTTGATAGTGCCAATGGAGTCCCACAATCTGCCATCAGCAATTGGGGTTGGTGAGTTTTGTTTCAGAGGGAAAGGCCCGTTGTTTATGTTTGGGGCCATAGGCCCGAGTGGCCGGCTGGCTCCTGAAAATCCGCGATACGCAGGATGCCTCCCAGACCCAAGCTGGCACCAGTGCCAACTCAGGCTGGTTTGATAGTGCCAACGGAGTCCCACAATCTGCCATCAAGGACCGGGGCTGGTGAGTTTTGTTTCAGAGGGAAAGGCCCGTTGTTTATGTTTGGGGCCATGGGCCCAGAGGGCCGGGCTGGCTCCTGAAAAATCCGCGATACGCAGGATGCCTCCCAGACCCAAGCTGGCACCAGTGCCAACTCGGGCTGGTTTGATAGTGCCAACGGAGTCCCACAATCTGCCATCAGGAATTGGGGTTGGTGAGTTTTGTTTCAGAGGGAAAGGCCCGTTGTTTATGTTTGGGGCCATAGGCCCGACTGGCCGGGCTGGCTCCTGAAAATCCGCGATACGCAGGATGCCTCCCCAGACCCAAGCTGGCACCAGTGCCAACTCGGGCTGGTTTGATAGTGCCAACGGAGTCCCACAATCTGCCATCAAGAACCGGAGCTGGTGAGTTTTGTTTCAGAGGGAAAGGCCCGTTGTTTATGTTTGGGGCCATAGGCCCGAGTGGCCGGGCTGGCTCCTGAAAAATCCGCTGATACGCAGGATGCCTCCCAGACCCAAGCTGGCACCAGTGCCAACTCAGGCTGGTTTGATAGTGCCAACGGAGTCCCACAATCTGCCATCAAGAACCAGGGTTGGTGAGTTTTGTTTCAGAGGGAAAGGCCCGTTGTTTATGTTTGGGGCCATAGGCCCGAGTGGCCAGCTGGCTCCTGAAAATCCGGCGATACGCAGGATGCCTCCCAGACCCAAGCTGGCACCAGTGCCAACTCGGGCTGGTTTGATAGTGCCAACGGAGTCCCACAATCTGCCATCAAGAACCAGGGGTGGTGAGTTTTGTTTCAGAGGGAAAGGCCCGTTGTTTATGTTTGGGGCCATAGGCCCGAGTGGCCGGGTGGCTCCTGAAAAATCCGCGATACGCAGGATGCCTCCCAGACCCAAGCTGGCACCAGTGCCAACTCGGGCTGGTTTGATAGTGCCAACGGAGTCCCACAATCTGCCACCAGGAATTGGGGTTGGTGAGTTTTGTTTCAGAGGGAAAGGCCCGTTGTTTATGTTTGGGGCCATAGGCCCGAGTGGCCGGGCTGGCTCCTGAAAAATCCGCGATACGCAGGATGCCTCCCAGACCCAAGCTGGCACCAGTGCCAACTCGGGCTGGTTTGATAGTGCCAACGGAGTCCTACAATCTGCCATCAAGGACCGGGGCTGGTGAGTTTTGTTTCAGAGGAAAGGCCCGTTGTTTATGTTTGGGGCCATAGGCCCGAGTGGCCGGGTTGGCTCCTGAAAATCCGCGCGATACGCAGGATGCCTCCCAGACCCAAGCTGGCACCAGTGCCAACTCGGGCTGGTTTGATAGTGCCAGCGGAGTCCCACAATCTGCCATCAAGAACCAGGGCTGGTGAGTTTTGTTTCAGAGGGAAAGGCCCGTTGTTTATGTTTGGGGCCATAGGCCCGAGTGGCCGGGTGGCTCCTGAAAAATCCGCGATACGCAGGATGCCTCCCAGACCCAAGCTGGCACCAGTGCCAACTCGGGCTGGTTTGATAGTGCCAACTGAGTCCTACAATTTGCCATCAGGATTTGGGGTTGGTGAGTTTTGTTTCAGAGGGAAAGGCCCGTTGTTTATGTTTGGGGCCATAGGCCCGAGGGCCGGGTTGGCTCCTGAAAAATCCGCGATACGCAGGATGCCTCCCAGACCCAAGCTGGCACCAGTGCCAACTCGGGCTGGTTTGATAGTGCCAACGGAGTCCCACAATCTGCCATCAAGGACCAGGGCTGGTGAGTTTTGTTTCAGAGGGAAAGGCCCGTTGTTTATGTTTGGGGCCATAGGCCCAGAGTGGCCGGGCTGGCTCCTGAAAATCCGCGATACGCAGGATGCCTCCCAGACCCAAGCTGGCACCAGTGCCAACTCAGGCTGGTTTGATAGTGCCAACGGAGTCCCACAATCTGCCACCAGGAACCAGGGTTGGTGAGTTTTGTTTCAGAGGGAAAGGCCCGTTGTTTATGTTTGGGGCCATAGGCCCGGACTGGCCGGGTTGGCTCCTGAAAATCCGCGATACGCAGGATGCCTCCCAGACCCAAGCTGGCACCAGTGCCAACTCGGGCTGGTTTGATAGTGCCAACGGAGTCCCACAATCTGCCATCAAGAACCAGGGCTGGTGAGTTTTGTTTCAGAGGGAAAGGCCCGTTGTTTATGTTTGGGGCCATAGGCCCGGAGTGGCCGGCTGGCTCCTGAAAAATCCGCGATACGCAGGATGCCTCCCAGACCCAAGCTGGCACCAGTGCCAACTCGGGCTGGTTTGATAGTGCCAACGGAGTCCCACAATCTGCCATCAGGAACCAGGGTTGGTGAGTTTTGTTTCAGAGGGAAAGGCCCGTTGTTTATGTTTGGGGCCATAGGCCCGAGTGGCCGGGTTGGCTCCTGAAAATCCGCGATACGCAGGATGCCTCCCAGACCCAAGCTGGCACCAGTGCCAACTCGGGCTGGTTTGATAGTGCCAACGGAGTCCCACAATCTGCCATCAAGGACCGGGGCTGGTGAGTTTTGTTTCAGAGGGAAAGGCCCGTTGTTTATGTTTGGGGGCCATAGGCCCGAGTGGCCGGGTGGCTCCTGAAAATCCGCGAATACGCAGGATGCCTCCCAGACCCAAGCTGGCACCAGTGCCAACTCGGGCTGGTTTGATAGTGCCAACGGAGTCCTACAATCTGCCATCAAGAACCGGGGCTGGTGAGTTTTGTTTCAGAGGGAAAGGCCCGTTGTTTATGTTTGGGGCCATAGGCCCGAGTGGCCAGCTGGCTCCTGAAAATCCATCGATACACAGGATGCCTCCCAGACCCAAGCTGGCACCAGTGCCAACTCGGGCTGGTTTGATAGTGCCAACTGAGTCCTACAATTTGCCATCAGGATTTGGGGTTGGTGAGTTTTGTTTCAGAGGGAAAGGCCCCTTGTTTATGTTTGGGGGCCATAGGCCCGGAGTGGCCAGCTGGCTCCTGAAAATCCGCGATACGCAGGATGCCTCCCAGACCCAAGCTGGCACCAGTGCCAACTCGGGCTGGTTTGATAGTGCCAATGGAGTCCCACAATCTGCCATCAGCAATTGGGGTTGGTGAGTTTTGTTTCAGAGGGAAACGCCTCGCTGATTATGTTTGGGGCCATAGGCCCGAGTGGCCGGGCTGGCTCCTGAAAATCCGCGATACGCAGAATGCCTCCCCAGACCCAAGCTGGCACCAGTGCCAACTCGGGCTGGTTTGATAGTGCCAATGGAGTCCCACAATATGCCAT
>NW_022148618.1:0-15588 GCF_901933205.1 Camarhynchus parvulus | reverse complement strand
TTGGGAACCCAGTAGAACATGAGGTTTGCTGATGCCTCTGCCTTAATGGACAGAGATTCTCACAAATAAGCATCCAACACCCCGGAGAGTCAAAATTTCACCTCACTTGCCACTTGAGCTGGCTGGAGAGAATAAAACCCACCCCACTTGCTCCTCAGCAGGGTCTGGGATGGAAAAGATCAGGAAGCCTAAGAAGAAAAAGCACATTTAATAGCACTTTAAAATCTGAGAATAGCAGCATTGTTTGGGGAAACAATAAACGCTGGGTTTAAACAATTAAATGTCAAACAAATGCGAAGTCTGTGTCATGCAGGAGCAGCAGTTACAGCACTGTTGTTTGAGTTGAAATTCAACATCAAGCAGTAACCATGGGCGAGCTTTGTTCCCTAGCAATGGGATGTCTGCACATCACAGATGCACAACTTCTCCAGAAAACTGCCAGATTACCAGATTACTCCAAGGAAAATTTCGCAATGGCCTTTGATTCCTTCCTGATGAAGTGATTTTCCACAACACTTTGCTCAGTGGCAGATGAGGAGAGGCTGGGGAGTGAAATGCATGTGGTAGTATTACACAGCAACAAGAAATGCCGTCATCAGTGTCTTCATTAAGGAGCCCAGGCCTGTGGACACACTGATAACAGCAAAGCTTCCTGAGGTCAATGAAATTCACTTTATAAGTGGAGTAAAATCAGCCCATCCGCCTTTGTAACAAGGAGATTTCAGCCCAAAAAAGCTGAAGTCAAAATTATGACTGGAAGCACTTATGGAGTTCGAAATATTCCACATTCCCCAATGTGGTGCAGTTGTATGGAGAGCAAGGATGGCACAGCAGCAGTCTACTGGTGGTCATTGATGAAGACTTCTGTAGTCTTCCTTACGTTTGAACTTTTTACCTCTGTCTTCAGGACATGTCTGTTGCTTCTTGGGGTTTTTTCTGTCTATTATGTGTTTAGGTGATTTTGCAGTTTGCAAGATTGATTACAATTTGCTGTTTGAGTCTTGATGGCGCTTGCTATGTCACTGGCTTTGCTGTCTTGCTTGTTTCACCTGCACATCTTGGTACAATATTACTTGTTACCAGTACTTGATACAAAATGATGTGTAGCCTTTTGTTACATACGGCTTAGGATTCAGAGGCTGCTTGTGTTTCTCTGAGGGGGGAATGTGAGAGTCCTTTGAGGGGGAGGCAGGTGCCCCGTGTTCCTCTGAGGGGACATGAGAGTCACTGAAGGCGGCAAAAGCCCCGCTTCTTGCTGTGAGGGCGTGGGGGTTACTGAAGGAGTGGTGTGTGCCCCGCATGTTGCTGAGGGGACACAAAGGTGATTTGAGGGGGAGGCAGGTGCCTCGGGTGTGGCTGAGGACCTGTGAGAGAGGCATGCGGTGTAGCCTGCATGTAACTGAGGCGGTGGCAGGTGCCGAGCGTGCCCCTGAGGGGCTGCGAGGGTCTCTGAGGGCAGGGTCATGAGGGCGGTGTTGCTGAGGGCGCCGCAGGGCGCGGTTCCCGCCCAGGGCCGGTGCGCGCGCCCCTCAGAGCTGAGGGGGGGCACTCGAAACCGCCGTGGCCGCTCGTGGCGGTGCGCGCGCGCCCCTCAGATTGAGGGGAGGAACTCGAAACCGCTGCGACCGTTAGGTGGCGCACTCGCCCCTCAGGTCCCCTCACGCTGAGGGCGGGAACTCGAAGCCGCCGTGGCCGCCGCTCCCGGCGAGGCTTCGGGCGGGGGTGAGACCCCCGGGCCGGGAGGCGCCCTCGGGCAGCCCCTGGCGTGAGGCAGAGGAGGAATGGACGGCCTTCCCGCGTCGTCTGCACGGTGTTTCGGTTTGCGGGAGGAAGAGATGAGGTAAGTCAGAGGGGGAGTAAAAGAACTTCTTGGGGGCGGACTGCTGGAATTCCCTGGCATCACCTGGAGAGCACGGAATGAACATTTTGGGGTAAAACTGAGGAGTGTGGGAACAAAAGCTGCAGTAATTTGTGGCGATACCGTAGCGGACATTTTTTGGAAGAAAAACCTTTCTCTAGGGGAGAAAATTGGTTTTGGGGAAAAGTCTGCGGTAATTTGGGGCGGTCGGGCAGAGAAAATTCTGTGATAATATTTGATGTCATTTTTAATGGCTAAAAGGACCATTTTTGGGGGTAAAATGTAAGGTAATCTGCAAGGGACAGAAGGAATACTTTGGAAAGAAATCCTGAGGTAATCTGTAGGGACCACAGTGAGCACTGAGGGAGAGGTGGCTCTCCAGGTGATGCTGAGGGGATGTGAGGGTCACTGAGGGAATATGAGGGTAAAGCCCGTGTGCTGCTAAGGGATCATGACTTTTCCTGAGGGGAGGTTGGGGTAAAGCCCAAAGCTGGGTAAGAAAACAAAGCTCTATATTCAGAGGGCTACAGAGCAGATGTTTGTATATTCAGAGCTGGGAGTGAGGCAAATCTCTGACAAACTTCACTCAATATTGTTTTGCCTTGAATTTCATTCTAAATTGTAAAGTCCCAGTTATAAGGTATCAATAGCATACTCATATTTGTGTAAAGCTGTGTCATGGTTCTGTGAGAGTTTGTTGATGTCACACGCGCGTCAGTTTCTTCTGTGGGACCCAAAGTCTACTGGTGGTCATTGATGAAGACTTCTGTAGTCTTCCTTCCATTTTAAGTTTGTTACCTCTGTCTTCAGGACATGTTTGTTGTTTCTTGGGTTTTTTCAGAGTATTATGTTTTTAGCTAAAATTTTGCAGTTTGCCAGATTTATTACAATTTGCTCTTTGGGTCTGGATGGTGCTTGCTGTGTCACTGGCTTTGCTGGCTTGCTTGTTTCGCCTGCACATCTCGGTAGAATATTACTTGTTCCCATTACTTGATACAAAATAATGTGTAGCCTTTTGTTACCTACGGCTTAGGATTCAGAGGCTGCTTGTGTTCCTCTGAGGGGGAATGTGAGAGTCCTTTGAGGGGAGGCAGGTGCCCCGTGTTCCTCTGAGGGGACATGAGAGTCACTGAAGGCGGCAAAAGCCCCGCTTCTTGCTGTGAGGGCGTGGGGGTTACTGAAGGAGTGGTGTGTGCCCCGCATGTTGCTGAGGGGACACAAAGGTGATTTGAGGGGGAGGCAGGTGCCTCGGGTGTGGCTGAGGACCTGTGAGAGAGGCATGCGGTGTAGCCTGCATGTAACTGAGGCGGTGGCAGGTGCCGAGCGTGCCCCTGAGGGGCTGTGAGGGTCTCTGAGGGCAGGGGCATGAGGGCGGTGTTGCTGAGGGCGCCGCAGGGCGCGGTTCCCGCCCAGGGCGGTGCGCGCGCCCCTCAGAGCTGAGGGGGGCAACTCGAAACCGCTGCGGCCGCTCGGGACGGGGCGGTGCGCGCCTCAGAGCTGAGGGGAGGAACTCGAAACCGCTGTGACCGTTAGGCTGGCGCACTCGCCCCTCAGGTCCCCTCACGCTGAGGGCGGGAACTCGAAGCCGCCGTGGCCGCCGCTCCCGGCGAGGCTTCGGGCGGGGGTGACACCCCCGGGCCGGGAGGCGCCCTCGGGCAGCCCCTGGCGTGAGGCAGAGGAGGAATGGACAGCCCTCACGCGTCTGCACGGTGTTTCGGTTTGCGGGAGAAAGAGATGAGGTAAGTCAGAGGGGAGTAAAAGAACTTCTTGGGGGCGGACTGCTGGAATTCCCTGGCATCACCTGGAGAGCACGGAATGAACATTTTGGCGTAAAACTGAGGAGTGTGGGAACAAAAGCTGCAGTAATCTGTGGCGATACCGTAGCGGACATTTTTTGGAAGAAAAACCTTTCTCTAGGGGAGAAAATTGGTTTTGGGGAAAAGTCTGTGGTAATTTGGGGCGGTCGGGCAGAGAAAATTCCGTGATAACACCTGACGTCGTTTTTAACGGCCAGAAGGACCATTTTGGGGGGCAAAATATAAGGTAATCTGCAAGGGACAGAAGGAATACTTTGGAAAGAAATCCTGAGGTAATCTGTAGGGACCACAGTGAGCACTGAGGGAGAGGTGGCTCTCCAGGTGATGCTGAGGCGATGTGAGGGTCACTGAGGGAATATGAGGGTAAAGCCCGTGTGCTGCTAAGGGATCATGACTTTTCCTGAGGGGAGGTTGGGGTAAAGCCCAAAGCTGGGTAAGAAAACAAAGCTCTATATTCAGAGGGCTACAGAGCAGATGTTTGTATATTCAGAGCTGGGAGTGGGGTGAGTCTCTGACAAATCTCACTCAATGTTGTTTTGCCTTGAATTTCATTCTAAATTGTAAAGTCCCAGTTATAAGGTATCAATAGCATACTCATATTTGTGTAAAGCTGTGTCATGGTTCTGTGAGAGTTTGTTGATGTCACACGCGCGTCAGTTTCTTCTGTGGGACCCAAAGTCTACTGGTGGTCATTGATGAAGACTTCTGTAGTCTTCCTTCCATTTTAAGTTTGTACCTCTGTCTTCAGGACATGTTTGTTGTTTCTTGGGTTTTTTCAGAGTATTATGTTTTTAGCTAAAATTTTGCAGTTTGCCAGATTTATTACAATTTGCTGTTTGGGTCTGGATGGTGCTTGCTGTGTCACTGGCTTTGCTGGCTTGCTTGTTTCACCTGCACATCTCGGTACAATATTACTTGTTCCCATTACTTGATACAAAATAATGTGTAGCCTTTTGTTACCTACGGCTTAGGATTCAGAGGCTGCTTGTGTTCCTCTGAGGGGGAAGTGTGAGAGTCCTTTGAGGGGAGGCAGGTGCCCCGTGTTCCTCTGAGGGGACATGAGAGTCACTGAAGGTGGCAAATGCCCTGCGTGTTGCTCAGAGGGCATGGGGGTTACTGAAGGAGTGGTGTGTACCCCGCATGTTGCTGAGGGGACACGAAGGTGATTTGAGGGGGAGGCAGGTGCCTCGGGTGTGGCTGAGGACCTGTGAGAGCGGCATGCGGTGTAGCCTGCATGTAACTGAGGTGGTGGCAGGTGCCGAGCTTGCCCCTGAGGGGCTGTGAGGGTCTCTGAGGGGGGGATGCGGGTTTGCTGGGTGTTTCTGCGGGCACTGGAGAGTCCCTGATGGGGATCCGGTTGCGCCGTAAGGAACGTCCCTCCCTGAGGGTCGGGAGGCGTGGGCGTGTTCCCGTCGTGCGGCCGCCGCCTCCTGATCGGCACCGCGGGGCGCAATCCTGCACATGCGCAGTGGCCCTGCCCCGCCGTTTCTGCCAGCCGCAGAGGCGGGAACTCGAACCCGGCGTGTCCGCTCGCAGCCCGCCCCCCTGGGCCCCGCGGGCGGGAACTCGAAGCCGCTGTGTCCGCCGCTCTCGGCCGGTGGCTGGGCGGGGAGGCGCGAGTGGGGCGCCCCCTCGAGCCGCCCTCGGGTGGGACAGAGGAGGAATGGACGGCCGGCGTGCGCAGTGTTTCAATTTGCCCGGGGTAGAGATGAGGTAACTCATAGGGGCAGCAAGAACTGCAGAAGGGACCAATGCTGGAATTTCCTGGCTTCACCTGTGGGGCAAGGAGTGAACATTCTTGTGTAAAATTGAGTAGTGTGGGAACAAAATCTGCGGTAATGTATGGAGGTCATAGAGCAGACATTTTTTTGGCAAGAAAATTACAGGGGCTCTCTAGGGAAAAAAATGGTTTTTGGGGAAAAGTCTGAAATATTTTGGGGAAGTGGGGCCGAGAAAATTTTGTGATAAAACCTGAGGTAATTTAAAGGGCTAGAAGGAACATTTTTGTATTGAAATCTAAGTTAATCTGCAATGGAATTAATCAAAGTAAAAAAGGAATTTCTATGGTATAGAACTTCTGAAAAACAAAATCTGTGTTAATCTGTAGAAGATATTTTGGAGGGAAAATCTGGAGAACTGTATGGGGGAAAGAACAAACATTTTTGGGATAAAATCTTAAGTGACCTATAGGACTTGGCTAGGGGATGATCTGGATGGAAAATCAGAGGCCCTCTTTTGGGGGCACGAAAGTGACTTTCTTGTCAGAAAACCTGAGGTAACCTAGCTAAAACACCTAGCTAAAAAATTAGTGCTTTCCGGATGGGTGAATTTGGGCTAATTTAGAGAGGAAAAATGAGCATATTTGAGGGAGACTGTTGTAACACAGCAATAGGATGCACCATCTCTGATAGACAGTCTGGCATAATTTAAAAGGGAAAGAGGTGGCATTTTTAGCTGAAAGCCTTGGAGTCTTTAGAAGGGTATTGTCCTGGGCATAGTGGGAGCTGCAGACAAAATCTCTTAGAAAAGCCTTCCTGATGAGTCCTGAGGTGCAAAATACTGCCCCATTGCTTGCTAAACTCCTCAGAGAAGGACCTGAGTGAAGGTAATACAGTCCTACCATCTGACTTTGTCACCAGTTTCTGCCTAAAAGATTTAATAGATATCAGTTAAGCTTTTTAAATATTCTTCCTCACAATAAAAAACTGCAAACATGTATTCACGTAAACTCATATAATTTATTAAGATAAAAACTATACAAAAGAATGTTAATGAGAAATATTTACTACAACATTAAGACACAATTAAAAGTTGTGTACTATAATACCCAATCTGCAAGGAACACGGTTAAATTAAAGCTACAAAAACACCGTAAGTAATGGAAATTCATGTAACATAGCTATGCAAAAAGGGAGGAAAAATCTCAAGTACTAATATATGAGAGGGAACTGAGGGCTCTCTACAATCAAGTACGCATCATTACACACAGCAATCCAAAAATTATTATTATCTTGAAAAACCAACGGCTAGTAACTCAGGCTCCCTTGCTTGAAGTCAGGTGTTGGGGGTAGGGTGGCGGTTCCCTGCAGGCACAGGGTCTGGAGCTTCTCAGGCCTGAGTGTGTTGTCGTGCATTGGCAGAAGCCGTGGGACCACGAGGCGAGAGCGGCAGCGTCTCCAAGCTCCAGAGCGGAACAGCGAGGCAAGAGCCAGCGTGGAGCCTGAAGAGGGACGCGAGGGGCCCTTCTGGGCAAAGGGCTTTTCGTGGCCAGGGCACCTTCGGGGTGCCGCGGCTGTGTTTGCGCTTGGGCGACCTCCCCGTGCGCAGGGCTGGTCTTTGCTGTGCTTGGGCCTTTGCCGTTGTGCTCCTTTGGCTGCCCGGAGAGAGGGGCGACCCCGTAAAGGAGGGTGAGAGCCCCTGTCTCCGCACCGCAGGGGAGAAACGGAGCTCTCCCGGCCCCCAGCCCAGCTACCCTGTAAGCAGGGCAGGGCTTTTCCCCAGCCCCGGCAGCTTTCTGCCTGCTGCTGGCCCCTGGCCAGCGTGACCCCCTGTACTCGGGCGGTGTCACAGCCCGTGGTCCCTGGTGCCAGTCCTGAAGCCGCTTCAGCCCGTCGAGGCCCCTGTTGCCTCCCTCTCAGTGCACGGGCAGGTCTGACGCTTTCCTCACCCGGTCAGTATTAGCAATGGCTCCCTAGAGTAGGTGGCTGCACAGAGCTTGCTCCCTCTTCTGGGACTGTCTCCCCCCCCTGTCTCCCCCTCCCCTGTCTCCCCCCTTAGTTGGTGTGAGTGAGGAAGTGTGCTTGTGCTTTAGCAACAGAGGCAGTGTAGCTTAGACTTCCCAGGAGGGAAAGAGGGGCTCTGTGCAGCCACAGGCGGGTGCCCAAAAGGCACGGGTGGAGAAAGCCTCCGCCTTGCCCCTGCTTGCTGAGGACGGTGCGCAAGCCGCTTAGCGGCAGCGGCAGCAGCATGACCCGCCTGTAGGCAGGGCCAGGGCGTGCGCCCATGCTGCCGGTGGCGCTGGTGAGCTGCCAGCGCGCGGGCCCTGTACTCGGGGCCCGTGTCAGGACCTTGGCGGCACCCTTTTGTCCCCAGGAGCAGCCCCAGCCAGGTCCCTGTAAGCAGGGCGCTGGGGAGGCTCCTTTAGCCAGGCAACAGGAACGAAGCGCCCCCCGGCCCTTGCCAGGGGGCAGCTTGCAGAAGTGCGGCGCCGCAGGGCGCCGCTCCCTGCCTTTTGGCCCTGCTTGGGGCCGGCGCCACGTGGCCGGCGGCCTCCTAGAGGAGGCTCCCCCGGCTCTGCAGACGTCCGTGTTGCCGCGCTGCGCTGCGGCGGCGGGCTCCGCCTGTCCCTGCGGGCGCAGGCCGGAGCCTGTGCCCGTATGCTTGTTGGGGGGTGCCGGGCAGCAGGGGGCGGCCCCGTAAGTGGGGTTCCGTGGCGTCCCCTGGCCTCGGCGGGCGGTTGGAGGGACCCCCTGTAATCAGGCGGGTGTCCCTGGCCCCGGCCTCTCAGAGGCGTGGGGCCAGGAGTCATGGGGCCAGGCGTGTGCCCTCCCTGTCCTCGGGCTGGGCTGGCGGCCCCTCGGCTTGAGGCCGTGAGCTGGACTGCCTGACTCTAGAGTCAGGTTCCTGTTGCCTTGGGGAAGGCCGAGCTCTGTGGCTCCCTGGGTGTGGACCGGCCTGTAAGCAGGCTGCGGGTCTGGGAGCCTTTGTGCTCCCTTCAGCTGGCAGCCTGTGTGGGGCGCCGCCCGTTAGTGGGGAGGCCCCCAGCAACTGGAGAGAAGGAGCCTCCACAGGCCTCGGGACCAGAGCCGCCCTGTAAGTGGGGGCCAGTGCTCTGGAGTCCCGGCACTTTTAGTCCAGGCAGCGGCTTGAGCCCCCTGTAAGCAGGGCTGCAGCCTCTTGGCCGCTGCCTTGCGTGCTCCAGCTTCATTTGCCCAGAGGGCCCGGCCCCAGCACGGCGTGGACTGCGCTCGGACGCCGCGACGGTGAGTCAAGCTGCAGTTGGAGGCTTTTGGGCAGCTGGGGGCTGCGTGGGTGGTGGCATGAGGATCTGGCTGTGGGGCTGTTGGCTGGCGGTTCCCTTTGGGAACTGGAGCCCCTCAGGCCTGATTGTGTCCTCGTGGACGTTTGCAGAAGCCGTCGGGACAGCGAAGCCAAGAGCGACAGCCGTAGGAGCGCCCTCTTCGGCTCAAGAGTGGAACGGCGTAGGCAACAGCGAAGCCGCAGGAGCGGGCCTCTTCGGCCTAAGAGTGGAACGGCGCAGGCAACAGCGAAGCTTCAGCGTCGGCGGCTTCGAGCCCAGCAGTGGAGCAGCAAGGTAAGAGCAGCAGCTTGGAGCTGATGTGCGAGGCTTTTGGGCAGCCGAAAGCATCTGTGGGTGGCTGGTTGGGGACGTCCCTGTTGGGCTGTTGGGTGGCGGTTCCCTGCAGGCACAGGGTCTGGATCTTCTCAGGCCTGAGCGTGTCGTCGTGCATTGGCAGAAGCCGTGGGACCACGCAGGCAAGAGCGGCAGCGCCTTCGAAGCTCGAGAGCGAACGGCGCAGGCAAGAGCCGGGCGTGGAGCTGAAGAGGGACGCCGAGGGGCCCTCTGGGCAAAGGGCTTTTCCAGGCCAGGGCACCTTCAGGGTGCCGCGGCTGTGTTTGCGCTGGGCGACCTCCCTGCGTGCAGGGCTGGTCCTTGCTGTGCTTGGGCCTTTTGCCCTTGTGCTCCTTTGGCTGCCCGGAGAGAGGGGCGCACCCTCAGAAGGAGGGTGAGAGCCCCTGTCTCCGCACCGCAGGGGAGAAACGGAGCTTCTCCCGCCCCCCAGCCCAGCTACCCCTGTAAGCAGGGCAGGGCTTTTCCCCAGCCCCGCAGCTTGCTGCCTGCTGCTGGCCCCTGGCCAGCGTGACCCCCTGTACTCGGGCGCGTCACAGCCCGTGGTCCCTGGTGCCAGTCCTGAAGCGCTCCAGCCCGGCCGAGGCCCCTGTTGCCTCCTCTCAGTGCACGGGCAGGTCTGACGCTTTCCTCACCCGGTCAGTATTAGCAATGGCTCCCTAGGACTAGGTGGCTGCACAGAGCTTGCTCCCTCTCCTGGGACTGTCTCCCCCTCCCCTGCTCCCCCTCCCCTGTCTCCCCCTTAGCTGGTGTGAGTGAGGAAGTGTGCTTGTGCTTTTAGCAACAGAGGCAGTGTAGCTTAGACTTCCCAGGAGGGAAAGAGGAGCTCTGTGCAGCCACAGGCGGGTGCCCAAAAGGCACGGGTGGAGAAAGCCTCCGGCCTTGCCCCTGCTTGCTGAGGACGGTGCGAAGCCGCTTAGCGGCAGCGTGGGCAGCATGGCCCGCCTGTAGGCAGGGCCAGGGCGTGCGCCCACGCTGCCGGTGGTGCTGGTGAGCTGCCAGCGTGCGGGCCCTGTACTCGGGGCCCGTGTCAGGACCTTGGCGGCACCCTTTGTCCCCAGGAGCAGCCCCAACCAGGTCCCTGTAAGCAGGGCGCTGGGGAGGCTCCTTTAGTCAGGCAACAGGAACGAACGCGCTCCCGGGCCCTTGCCAGGGGGCAGCTTGCAGAAGTGCTGCGCCGCAGGGCGCGCTCCCGCCTTTGGCCCTGCTTGGGGCCGGCGCCACATGGCCGGTGGCCTCCTAGAGGAGGCTCGCCCGGCTCTGCAGACGGCCGTGTTGCCGCGCTGCGCTGCGCCGGGCCCGCCTGTCCCTTGCGGGCGCAGGCCGGAGCCTGTGCCCGTATGCTTGTTGGGGGGTGCCGGGCAGCAGGGGCGGCCCCGTAAGTGGGGGTTCCGTGGCGTCCCCTGGCCTCGGCGGGCGGTTGGAGGGACCCCCTGTAATCAGGCGGGTCCCCTGGCCCCGGCCCTCAGAGGCGTGGGGCCAGGAGTCATGGGGCCAGGCGTGTGCCCTCCCTGTCCTCGGGGCTGGGCTGGCGGCCCCTCGGCTTGAGGCCGTGAGCTGGACTGCCTGACTCTAGAGTCAGGTTCCTGTTGCCTTGGGGGAAGGCCGAGCTCTGTGGCTCCCTGGGTGTGGACCGGCCTGTAAGCAGGCTGCGGGTCTGGGAGCCTTTGTGCTCCCTTCAGCTGGCAGCCTGTGTGGGGCCCGGCCTGCTAGTGGGGAGCGCCCGCCAACTGGAGAGAAGGAGCCTCCACAGGCCTCGGGACCAGAGCCGCCCTGTAAGTGGGGGCCAGTGCTCTGGAGTCCCGGCACTTTTTAGTCCAGGCAGCGGCTTGAGCCCCCTGTAAGCAGGGCTGCAGCCTCTTGGCCGCTGCCTTGGCGTGCCCAGCTTCATTTGCCCAGAGGGCCCGCTCCCCAGCGCGGGCGTGGGACTGCGCCGGACGCCGCGACGGTGAGTCAAGCTGCAGTTGGAGGCTTTTGGGCAGCTGGGGGCTGCGTGGGTGGTGGCATGAGGATCTGGCTGTGGGGCTGTTGGGTGGCGGTTCCCTTTGGGAACTGGAGCCCTCAGGCCTGACTGTGTCCTCGTGGACGCTTTGCAGAAGCCGTGGGACAAAGAAGCAAGAGCGAGCCGCAGGAGCGCCTCTTCGGCTCAAGAGTGGAACGGCGAGGCAACAGCGAAGCCGCAGGAGCGCCTCTTCGGGCTCAAGAGTGGAACGGCGAGGCAACAGCGAAGCTTCAGCGCCGGGCGCTTCGAGCCCAGCAGTGGAGCAGCAAGGTAAGAGCAGCAGCTTGGAGCTGATGTGCGAGGCTTTTGGGCAGCCGAAAAGCATCTGTGGGTGGCTGGTTGGGGACGTCCCTGTTGGGCTGTTGGGTGGCGGTTCCCTGCAGGCACAGGGTCTGGATCTTCTCAGGCCTGAGCGTGTCGTCGTGGCATTGGCAGAAGCCGCGGGGACCACGCAGGCAAGAGCGGCAGCGCCTTCAAGCTCGAGAGCGAACGGCGCAGGCAAGAGCCGGGCGTGGAGCTGAAGAGGGACGCCAGGGGCCCTCTGGGCAAAGGGCTTTTCCAGGCCAGGGCACCTTCAGGGTGCCGCTGCTGTGTTTGCGCTTGGGCGACCTCCCGCGTGCAGGGCTGGTCCTTGCTGTGCTTGGGCCTTTTGCCCTTGTGCTCCTTTGGCTGCCCGGAGAGAGGGGCGACCCCGTGCAAAGGGGGTGAGAGCCCCTGTCTCCGCACCGCAGGGGGAGAAACGGAGCTTTCCCCGCCCCCAGCCCAGCTACCCTGTAAGCAGGGCAGGGCTTTTCCCCAGCCCCGCAGCTTTTGCCTGCTGCTGGCCCCCTGGCCAGCGTGACCCCCTGTACTGGGGCGTGTCACAGCCCGTGTCCCTGGTGCCAGTCCTGAAGCGCTCCAGCCCGCCGAGGCCCCTGTTGCCTCCTCTCAGTGCACGGGCAGGTCTGACGCTTTCTCACCCGGTCAGTATTAGCAATGGCTCCCTAGGACTAGGTGGCTGCACAGAGCTTGCTCCCCTCCTGGGACTGTCTCCCCCCCCCTGCTCCCCCCCCCCGTCTCCCCTTAGCTGGTGTGAGTGAGGAAGTGTGCTTGTGCTTTTAGCAACAGAGGCAGTGTAGCTTAGACTTCCCAGGAGGGAAAGAGGAGCTCTGTGCAGCCACAGGCGGGTGCCCAAAAGGCACGGGTGGAGAAAGCCTCCGGCCTTGCCCCTGCTTGCTGAGGACGGTGCGAAGCCGCTTAGCGGCAGCGGCAGCAGCATGGCCCGCCTGTAGGCAGGGCCAGGGCGTGTGCCCACGCTGCCGGTGGTGCTGGTGAGCTGCCAGCGCGGGGCCCTGTACTCGGGGCCCGTGTCAGGACCTTGGCGGCACCCTTTGTCCCCAGGAGCAGCCCCAACCAGGTCCCTGTAAGCAGGGCGCTGGGGAGGCTCCTTTAGTCAGGCAACAGGAACGAGCCAGGGGGCAGCTTGCAGAAGTGCTGCGCCGCAGGGCGCGCCGCCCCGCCTTTGGCCCCTGCTTGGGGCCGGGCGCTACATGGCCGGTGGCCTCCTAGAGGAGGCTCGCCCGGCTCTGCAGACGTCGTGTTGCCGCTGCGCTGCGCGCGGGCCGGGCCCGCCTGTCCTTGCGGGCGCAGGCCGGAGCCTGTGCCCGTGATGCTTGTTGGGGGGTGCCGGGCAGCAGGGGGCGGCCCCGTAAGTGGGGGTTCCGCGGCGCCCCTGGCCTCGGGCGGGCGGTTGGAGGGACCCCCTGTAACCAGGCGGGTGTCCCTGGCCCCGGTCCTCAGAGGCGTGGGGCCAGGAGTCATGGGGCCAGGCGGGTGCCCTCCCTGTCCTCGGGCTGGGCTGGCGGCCCCTCGGCTTGAGGCCGTGAAGCTGGACTGCCTGACTCTAGAGTCAGGTTCCTGTTGCCTTGGGGGAAGGCCGAGCCTGTGGCTCCCCTGGGTGTGGACCGGCCTGTAAGCAGGCTGCGGGTCTGGGGAGCCTTTGTGCTCCCTTCAGCTGGCAGCCTGTGTGGGGCGCCCGCCGCTAGTGGGGAGCGCCGCGCAACTGGAGAGAAGGAGCCTCCACAGGCCTCGGGGACCAGAGCCGCCCTGTAAGTGGGGGCCAGTGCTCTGGAGTCCCGGCACTTTTAGTCCAGGCAGCGGCTTGAGCCCCCTGTAAGCAGGGCTGCAGCCTCTTGGCCGCTGCCTTGCGGCCCAGCTTCATTTGCCCAGAGGGCCCGCTCCCAGCGCGGCGTGGGACTGCGCCGACGTCGCGACGGTGAGTCAAGCTGCAGTTGGAGGCTTTTGGGCAGCTGGGGGCTGCGTGGGTGGTGGCATGAGGATCTGGCTGTGGGGCTGTTGGGTGGCGGTTCCCTTTGGGGAACTGGAGCCCCTCAGGCCTGACTGTGTCCTCGTGGACGCTTTGCAGAAGCCGTGGGACAAAGAAGCAAGAGCGAAGCCGCAGGAGCCGCCTCTTCGGGCTCAAGAGTGGAACGGCGAGGCAACAGCGAAGCCGCAGGAGCCGCCTCTTCGGCTCAAGAGTGGAACGGCGCAGGCAACAGCGAAGCTTCAGCGCCGGGCGGCTTCGGAGCCGAGGAGTGGAGCAGCAAGGTAAGAGCAGCAGCTTGAGCTGATGTGCGAGGCTTTTGGGCAGCCGAAAGCATCTGTGGGTGGCTGGTTGGGGACGTCCCTGTTGGGCTGTTGGGTGGCGGTTCCCTGCAGGCACAGGGTCTGGATCTTCTCAGGCCTGAGCGTGTCGTCGTGCATTGGCAGAAGCCGTGGGACCACGCAGGCAAGAGCGGCAGCGCCTTCAAGCTCGAGAGCGGAACGGCGAGGCAAGAGCCGGGCGTGGAGCTGAAGAGGGACGCAGGGGCCCTCTGGGCAAAGGGCTTTTTCCAGGCCAGGGCACCTTCAGGGTGCCGCGGCTGTGTTTGCGCTTGGCGTACCTCCCCGCGTGCAGGGCTGGTCCTTGCTGTGCTTGGGCCTTTTGCCCTTGTGCTCCTTTGGCTGCCCGGAGAGAGGGGCGACCCCGTAAAGGAGGGTGAGAGCCCCTGTCTCCGCACCGCAGGGGAGAAACGGAGCTCTCCCGGCCCCCAGCCCAGCTACCCTGTAAGCAGGGCAGGGCTTTTCCCCAGCCCCGCAGCTTTGCCTGCTGCTGGCCCCTGGCCAGCGTGACCCCCTGTACTGGGCGTGTCACAGCCCGTGTCCCTGGTGCCAGTCCTGAAGCGCTTCAGCCCGCCGAGGCCCCTGTTGCCTCCTCTCAGTGCACGGGCAGGTCTGACGCTTTCCTCACCCGGTCAGTATTAGCAATGGCTCCCTAGGACTAGGTGGCTGCACAGAGCTTGCTCCCTCTCCTGGGACTGTCTCCCCCTCCCCTGCTCCCCTCCCCTGTCTCCCCCTTAGCTGGTGTGAGTGAGGAAGTGTGCTTGTGCTTTAGCAACAGAGGCAGTGTAGCTTAGACTTCCCAGGAGGGAAAGAGGAGCTCTGTGCAGCCACAGGCGGGTGCCCAAAAGGCACGGGTGGAGAAAGCCCCGCCTTGCCCCTGCTTGCTGAGGACGGTGCGAGCCGCTTAGCGGCAGCGGGCAGCATGGCCCGCCTGTAGGCAGGGCCAGGGCGCGGCGCCCACGCTGCCGGTGGTGCTGGTGAGCTGCCAGCGTGCGGGCCCTGTACTCGGGGCCCGTGTCAGGACCTTGGCGGCACCCTTTTGTCCCCAGGAGCAGCCCCAACCAGGTCCCTGTAAGCAGGGCGCTGGGGAGGCCTTTAGCCAGGCAACAGGAACGAAGCGCCCCGGGCCCTTGCCAGGGGGCAGCTTGCAGAAGTGCGGCCCAGCAGGGCGCCGCCCCCCCCTTTTGGCCCTGCTTGGGGCCGGGCGCCACATGGCCGGTGGCCTCCTAGAGGAGGCTCGCCCGGCTCTGCAGACGGCCGTGTTGCCGCGCTGCGCGGGCGCCGGGCTCCGCCTGTCCCTGGTGGGGCGCAGGCCGGAGCCTGTGCTCCGTATGCTTGTTGGGGGTGCCGGGCAGCAGGGGCGGCCCCGTAAGTGGGGTTCCGTGCGTCCCCTGGCCTCGGCGGGCGGTTGGAGGGACCCCTGTAATCAGGGGGCGTCCCTGGCCCCGGCTCTCAGAGGCGTGGGGCCAGGAGTCATGGGGCCAGGCGTGTGCCCTCCCTGTCCTCGGGCTGGGCTGGCGGCCCCTCGGCTTGAGGCCGTGAGCTGGACTGCCTGACTCTAGAGTCAGGTTCCTGTTGCCTTGGGGGAAGGCCGGAGCTCTGTGGCTCCCTGGGTGTGGACCGGCCTGTAAGCAGGCTGCGGGTCTGGGAGCCTTTGTGCTCCCTTCAGCTGGCAGCCTGTGTGGGGCCGCCCGCTTTAGTGGGGGGAGCTCGCAACTGGAGAGAAGGAGCCTCCACAGGCCTCGGGACCAGAGCCGCCCTGTAAGTGGGGGGCCAGTGCTCTGGAGTCCCGGGCACTTTTAGTCCAGGCAGCGGCTTGAGCCCCCTGTAAGCAGGGCTGCAGCCTCTGGCCGCTGCCTTGGCGCCCAGCTTCATTTGCCCAGAGGGCCCGGCTCCCAGC
>NW_022148617.1:0-15680 GCF_901933205.1 Camarhynchus parvulus | reverse complement strand
AAAATTCACAAAAAATCCCAACATTCCCCAAAAATCCCAACAGAAATTCACCAAAAATTCACCCAAATTGCCCCAAAAATTCCCAGGAAATGGACAAAAAGCCGCCCAAAATTCCCCAAAATTCCCAAGTGAAATTCATCCAAATGCCACAAAAATCCCCAAAAACCCAAATCCCAGAAATTCCCAAAAATTCCCAAAAATTCACAAAAATTCCCAACATTCCCCAAGAAATCCCAACAGAAATTCACCAAAATGGCACAAAAAATCCCCAAAAAATCCCAGAAAATGGACAAAATCCACCCAAAAATTCCCACAAAATCCCAAGAAAAATTCCCCAAAATTTCCCAAAAAATCCCTCAAAATTCCACGAAAATTTCCCCAAAATCCCAACCAAAAATCCACCCAAAAATCCCAAAAAAATTCCCAGAAAATGGACAAAAAGCCACCAAAAATTCCCCAAAATTCCCAAGTGAAATTCTCAGAAATTCCCAAAAATTCCCAAGTGAAATTCATCCAAATGTCACAAAAATCCCCAAAAAACCCAAATCCCAGAAATTCCCAAAAATTCCCAAAAATTCCCAAAAAATTCCGACAGAAATTCACCAAAATGGCACAAAATATCCCCAAAAAAACCCAGAAAAAGGACAAAAAGCCGCCCAAAATGGCACCAAAAATTCCCAACTGAAATTCATCCAAATGTCACAAAAATCCCCAAAAACCCAAATCCCAGAAATTCCCAAAAAATTCCCAACATTCCCCAAGAAATCCCAACAGAAATTCACCAAAATGGCACAAAATCCACCCAAAAATTCCCACAAAATCCCAAGAAAAATTCCCCAAAATTTCCAAAAATCCCTCAAAATTCACACAATTTCCCCCAAAATCCCAACCAAAAATCCACCCAAAATCCCAAAAAAATCCCCAAAAATTCCCAGAAAATGGACAAAAAGCCACGAAAATTCCCCAAAATTCCCAAGTGAAATTCATCCAAATGTCACAAAAATCCCCAAAAAACCCAAATCCCAGAAATTCCCAAAAATTCCCAAAAATTCCCCAAGAAATTCCAACAGAAATTCACCAAAAATCCCCAAAAATTCCCATAAAATGGACAAAAAGCCACCCAAAACGGCACCAAAAATTCCCACAAAATCCCAAGAAAAATTCCCCAAAATTTCCCAAAAATCCCTCAAAATTCGCGAAAATTTCCCCAAAATCCCAACCAAAAATCCACCCAAAAATCCCCCAAAAAATCCCAGAAAATGGACAAAAAGCCACCCAAAATCCCCCAAAATTCCCAAGTGAAATTCATCCAAATGTCACAAAAATCCCCAAAAACCCAAATCCCAGAACTTCCCAAAAATTCCCAAAAATTCCCAAGAAATTCCAACAGAAATTCACCAAAAATCCCCCAAAAATTCCCAGAAAATGGACAAAAAGCCGCCCAAAACGGCACCAAAAATTCCCACAAAATCCCCAAAAATATTCCCCAAAATTTGCAAAAAAATCCCGCAAAATTCCACGAAAATTTCCCCAAAATCCCAACCAAAAATCCACCCAAAAATCCCCCAAAAAATCCCCCAAAAATTCCCAGAAAATGGACAAAAAGCCACCCAAAACGGCACCAAAAATTCCCACAAAATCCCAAGAAAAATTCCCCAAAATTTGCAAAAAAATCCCTCAAAATTCCGCGACAATTTCCCCAAAATCCCAACCAAAAATCCACCCAAAAATCCCCAAAAAAATCCCCAAAAAATTCCCAGAAAATGGACAAAAAGCCACCCAAAATCCCCAAAATTCCCAAGTGAAATTCATCCAAATGTCACAAAAATCCCCAAAAAACCCAAATGCCAGAAATTCCCAAAAAATCCCAAAAATTCCCAAGAAATTCCAACAGAAATTCACCAAAAAATCCCCAAAAATTCCCAGAAAATGGACAAAAAGCCGCCCAAAACGGCACCAAAAATTCCCACAAAATCCCAAGAAAAATTCCCCAAAATTTGCAAAAAAATCCCACAAAATTCCACGAAAATTTCCCCAAAATCCCAACCAAAAATCCACCCAAAAATCCCCCAAAAAATCCCAGAAAATGGACAAAAAGCCGCAAAAATTCCCCAAAATTCCCAAGTGAAATTCATCCAAATGTCACAAAAATCCCCAAAAAACCCAAATCCCAGAAATTCCCAAAAATTCCCAAAAATTCCCAAGAAATTCCAACAGAAATTCACCAAAAATCCCCAAAAATTCCCATAAAATGGACAAAAAGCCACCCAAAACGGCACCAAAAATTCCCACAAAATCCCAAGAAAAATTCCCCAAAATTTCCCAAAAAATCCCTCAAAATTCCGCGAAAATTTCCCCAAAATCCCAACCAAAAATCCACCCAAAAATCCCCCAAAAAATCCCAGAAAATGGACAAAAAGCCACCGAAAATTCCCCAAAATTCCCAAGTGAAATTCATCCAAATGTCACAAAAATCCCCAAAAACCCAAATCCCAGAAATTCCCAAAAATTCCCAAAAATTCCCAAGAAATCCCAACAGAAATTCACCAAAATGGCACAAAATATCCCCAAAAAATCCCATAAAAAGGACAAAATCCGCCCAAAAATTCCCACAAAATCCCAAGAAAAATTCCCCAAAATTTGCAAAAAAAACCCCTCAAAATTCCGCGAAAATTTCCCCAAAATCCCAACCAAAAATCCACCCAAATTCCCCAAAATTCCCAACTGAAATGCTCAGAAATTCCCAAAAATTCCCAAGTGAAATTCATCCAAATGTCACAAAAATCCCCAAAAACCCAAATCCCAGAAATTCCCAAAAATTCCCAAAAATTCCCAAAAATTCCCAACATTCCCCAAGAAATCCCAACAGAAATTCACCAAAATGGCACAAAATCCACCCAAAAATTCCCACAAAATCCCAAGAAAAATTCCCCAAAATTTCCAAAAAAATCCCTCAAAATTCCGCGACAATTTCCCCAAAATCCCAACCAAAAATCCACCCAAAAATCCCAAAAAAAATCCCCAAAAAATTCCCAGAAAATGGACAAAAAGCCACCCAAAATCCCCAAAATTCCCAAGTGAAATTCATCCAAATGTCACAAAAATCCCCAAAAAACCCAAATCCCAGAAATTCCCAAAAATTCCCAAAAATTCCCAAAAATTCCCAACATTCCCCACGAAATCCCAACGGAAATTCACCAAAATGTCACAAAAAATCCCCAAAAAATCCCAGAAAAAGGACAAAAAGCCGCCCAAAATGGCATCAAAATTCCCAACAGAAATTCATCCAAATGCCACAAAAATCCCCAAAAAACCCCAAATCCCAGAAATTCCCAAAAATTCCCAAGAAATTCCAACAGAAATTCACCAAAAATTCACCAGATTTGCCCCAAAAAATCCCATAAAATGGACAAAAAGCCGCCCAAAATGGCACCAAAAACTCTCACAAAATCCCAAGAAAAATTCCCCAAAATTTCCAAAAAAAATCCCTCAAAATTCCGCGACAATTTCCCCAAAATCCCAACCAAAATTCCCAAGAAATGCCCCCAAAATTCCACTGAAATTCCCCAAAAAAATTCCAACGGAAATTCCAAAAAAATCCATAAAATTCCCACCCAAAAATCCCCAAAATTCCCAAAAAAATCCCCCCAAAAAATCCCCACAACAATCTGACCCCAAATCGCCACCAAATTCCCAAAAATTCCACCCCAAAGTCTCCGGAAATCTCCTCCCCGAGCTCTCGGATTTGCCTGGGATCCCCGGAAGGCTCCGGAAGGTTCTGGAAGGCTCCAGAAGGTTCTGGAAGGCTCCAGAAGGCCCCGGAAGGTTCTGGAAGGCCCCGGAAGGCCCCGGAAGGTTCTGGAAGGCCCTGAAAGGCTCCAGAAGGCCCCCAGAGGGCTCTGGAAGGTTCTGGAAAGTTCCAGAAAGTTCTGGAAGGTTCCAGAAGGCCCCAGAAGGCTCTGGAAGGCCCCAGAAGGCCCTGAAAGGCTCCAGAAGGCCCCGGAAGGTTCTGGAAGGCCCCAGAAGGCTCCAGAAGGCCCTCAGAGGGCTCTGGAAGGTTCTGGAAAGTTCCAGAAGGCCCCAGAAGGCCGTGAAAGGCCCCAGAAGGTTCTGGAAGGCCCCAGAAGGCCCCAGAAGGCCCTGGAAGGTTCTGGAAGGCCCCAGAAGGATCTGGAAGGTTCTGGAAGGCCCCGGAAGGTTCCAGAAGGCCCTGAAAGGCTGCAGAACGCCCCCAGAGAGGCCCCAGAAGGTTCTGGAAGGACCCAGAAGGTTCTGGAAGGTTCCAGAAGGCCCCAGAAAGTTCTGGAAGGCCCTGAAAGGCTCCAGAAGGCCCCCAGAGAGGCCCCGGGAGGTTCTGGAGGGTTCCAGAAGGCTCCAGAGGCCCCCAGAGGGCTCTGGAAGGTTCTGGAAGGCCCTGAAAGGCTCCAGAAGGCCTCCAGAAGGCCCCCAGAAGGCTCTGGAAGGTTCCGGAAGGCCCCAGAGGGTTCCGGAAGGCCCCAGAAGGCCCTGGAAGCTTCCAGAAGGCTCTGGAAGGCCTCGGAAGGCCCTGAAAGGCTCCAGAAGGCCCTGGAAGGTTCCAGAAGGTTTTGGAAGGCCCTGGCAGGCTCCGGAAGGCTCTAGAAGGTTCTGGAAGGCCCCCAGAGAGGCCCCGGAAGGTTCCAGAAGGCCCCCAGAAGGCTCTGGAAGGTTCCAGAAGGCTCTGGAAGGTTCCGGAAGGCCCCGGAAGGTTCCGGCAGGCCCCAGAAGGCCCTGGAAGGTTCTGCAAGGCCCTGAAAGCTCCAGAAGGCCCCCAGAGAGGTCCCGGAAGGTTCTGGAAGGCTCCGGTTCTGGAAGGTTCCAGAAGGCCCCAGAAGGCCCCAGAAGGCCCCAGAAGGTCCCCAGAAGGCCCCAGAAGGTTCCAGACGGCCCTGGAAGCTCCAGAAGGTCCCCGGAAGGTTCCGGAAGGCCCCGGAAGGTTCCGGAAGGCCCCAGAAGGTCCCCAGAAGGCCCCAGAAGGTTCCAGATGGCCCTGGAAGCTCCAGAAGGTCCCTGGAAGGTTCCGGAAGGCCCCGGAAGGTTCTGGAAGGCCCCGGAAGGTTCCGGAAGGCTCCGTCAGGCGGCTGACCTGTCGAAGATGGCGCCGACGCCGGCGCTGTGGGCGCTGTTCCTGTGCACGTGCAGCCCCGTGGCCAGCAGGATGCCGTCCTTGACGGCGATGGAGCGGTGCGAGAAGGACGCGATCAGCAGCTCGTTCCAGCCTGGAAGCGGCAAAATTCGGGGATTTTGGGGAAAAAATTAAAATTCCAGAAAAAAAACCCAAAATCCTGCAAAAAACGCGGCGAAAATTGGGATAAAACCACAAAAATGAGAGGGAAAATGGGAATTTTTTGGGGTGGGAGAGAGAGGATGAGCAGCTCCTTCCAGGCTGGGATTCCCAAATCTTGAGAATTTTTGGCATTTTGGGAAAAAATGTCAAAATCCCATTAAAAAAACCCCAAATCCCAGAGAAAATCCATCAAATTGAAGGGAAAAACCCCAAATTTGAGTGAAAAATTGGAATTTTTTGGGGTGGCAGAGAGAGGATGAGCAGCTCCTTCCAGGCTGGAATCACCAAATTCGGGGATTTTGGGGAAAAAATTAAAATTCTGTGAGAAAAAAAACCCCAAAATCCCGGAGAAAATCCATGAAATTGAAGGGAAAAACCCCAAAATTTGAGTGAAAAATGGGAATTTTTGGGGTATGGGAACAACGCGATCAGCAGCTCGTTCCAGCCTGGAATCACCAAATTCGGGGATTTTGGGGAAAAAATTAAAATTCCAGAAAAAAAACCCCAAATCCTGCAAAAAACCCGGCGAAAATCGGAGGAGAAATCCCCAAATTTGAGTGAAAAATGGGAATTTTTGGGGTGGGAGAGAGAGGATGAGCAGCTCCTTCCAGGCTGGGATTCCCAAATCTTGAGAATTTTTGGCATTTTGGGAAAAAATGTCAAAATCCCATTAAAAAAACCCCAAATCCCAGAGAAAATCCATCAAATTGAAGGGAAAAACCCCAAAATTTGAGTGAAAAATTGGAATTTTTTGGGGTGGCAGAGAGAGGATGAGCAGCTCCTGCCAGGCTGGAATCACCAAAGTTTGGGGATTTTTGAGAAAAAAAATCAAAATTCCAGAAAAAAACCCCAAAATCCTGCAAAAAACGCGGCGAAAATTGGGGTAAAACCACAAAAATGAGAGGGAAAATGGGAATTCTTGGGGTGGGAGAAGGACGCGATCAGCAGCTCGTTCCAGCCTGGAATCGGCAAAATTGGGGATTTGGGGAAAAAATTAAAATTCTGTGAGAAAAAAACCCCAAAATCCTGCAAAAAACGCGGCGAAAATCGGAGGAGAAATCCCCAAATTTGAGTGAAAAATGGAAATTTTTGGGGTTGGAAAAAATCAGCGGCTCGTTCCAGCCTGGAACGCCCCAAATTTGGGGATTTTTGGGAAAAAAAATCAAAATTCAAAGAGAAAACCCCAAAATCCCAGAGAAAATCCATCAAATTTAAGGGGAAAAGCCGCAAAGTTGAGCAAAAAATGGGAATTTTTGGGGTGCGAGAAGGACACGATCAGCAGTTCGTTCCAGCCTGCAATCGGCAAATTCGGGGATTTTGGGGAAAAAATTAAAATTCCAGAAAAATAACCCCAAAATCCTGCAAAAAACGCGGCGAAAATTTGGGTAAAACCACAAAAATGAGAGGGAAAATGGGAATTTTTGGGGTTGGAAAAAATCAGCGGCTCGTTCCAGCCTGGAATCGGCAAAATTGGGGATTTTGGGGAAAAAATTAAAATTCTGTGAGAAAAAAACCCAAAATCCTGCAAAAAACGCGGCGAAAATCAGAGGAGAAATCCCCAAATGAGAGGGAAAAATGGGAATTTTTGGGGTGGGAGAACAACGCGATCAGCAGCTCGTTCCAGCCTGGAATCACCAAAATTTGGGGATTTTTGGGGAAAAAAAATCAAAATTCTGTGAGAAAACCCCAAAATCCCAGAGAAAATCCATCAAATTTAAGGGAAAAAACACAAATTTGAGTGAAAAATGGGAATTCTTGGGGTATGGGAACGACGCGATCAGCAGCTCGTTCCAGCCTGGAATCACCAAAATTCGGGGATTTTTGGGGATTTTGGGGAAAAAATTAAAATTCTGTGAGAGAAGCCCAAAATCCTGCAAAAAACGCGGCGAAAATTGAGGTAAAACCACAAAAATGAGAGGGAAAATGGGAATTTTTGGGGTTGGAAAAAATCAGCGGCTCGTTCCAGGCTGGAATCGGCAAAATTGGGGATTTTGGGGAAAAAATTAAAATTCTGTGAGAAAAAAACCCCAAAATCCTGCAAAAAACGCGGCGAAAATTGGGGTAAAACCACAAAAATGAGAGGGAAAATGGGAATTTTTTGGGGTGGGAGAGAGAGGATGAGCAGGTCGTTCCAGGCTGGGATTCCCAAATCTTGAGAATTTTTGGCATTTTGGGAAAAAATGTCAAAATCCCATTAAAAAAACCCCAAATCCCAGAGAAAATCCATCAAATTGAAGGGAAAAACCCCAAAATTTGAGTGAAAAATTGGAATTTTTTGGGGTGGCAGAGAGAGGATGAGCAGCTCCTTCCAGGCTGGAATCACCAAAGTTTGGGGATTTTTGGGGATTTTGGGAAAAAAATCAAAATTCCAGAAAAAAACCCAAAATCCTGCAAAAAACCCGGCGAAAATCGGAGGAGAAATCCCCAAATTTGAGTGAAAAATGGGAATTTTTGGGGTGGGAGAGAGAGGATGAGCAGCTCCTTCCAGGCTGGGATTCCCAAATTTTGGGGATTTTTGGGATTTTGGGGAAAAAAATCAAAATTCCAGGAAAAAAACCCCAAAATCCCAGAGAAAATCCATCAAATTTAAAGGGAAAAGCCCCAAAGTTGAGCAAAAAATGGGAATTTTTGGGGTATGAGAAGGACGCGATCAGCAGCTCGTTCCAGCCTGGAATCGGCAAAATTGGGGATTTTGGGGAAAAAATTAAAATTCCAGAAAAAAACCCCAAAATCCTGCAAAAAACGCGGCGAAAATCGGAGGAGAAATCCCCAAATTTGAGTGAAAAATGGGAATTTTTGGGGTGGGAGAGAGAGGATGAGCAGCTCGTTCCAGGCTGGGATTTCCAAATCTTGAGAATTTTTGGCATTTTGGGAAAAAATGTCAAAATCCCATTAAAAACACCCCAAATCCCAGAGAAAATCCATCAAATTGAAGGGAAAAACCCCAAATTTGAGTGAAAAATTGGAATTTTTTGGGGTGGCAGAGAGAGGATGAGCAGCTCCTTCCAGCCTGGAATCACCAAATTCGGGGATTTTGGGGAAAAAATTAAAATTCTGTGAGAAAAAAACCCCAAAATCCCGGAGAAAATCCATGAAATTGAAGGGAAAAAATTGAAATTTGAGTGAAAAATGGGAATTTTTGGGGTATGAGAAGGACGCGATCAGCAGCTCGTTCCAGCCTGGAATCACCAAAATTTGGGATTTTGGGGAAAAAATTAAAATTCCAGAAAAAAACCCCCAAATTCCTGCAAAAAACCCGGCGAAAATCGGAGGAGAAATCCCCAAATTTGAGTGAAAAATGGGAATTTTTGGGGTGGGAGAGAGAGGATGAGCAGGTCGTTCCAGGCTGGAATCACCAAAATTCGGGGATTTTTGGGGTTTTGGGAAAAAAAAAATCAAAATTCTGTGAGAAAACCCCAAAATCCCAGAGAAAATCCATCAAATTTAATGGAAAAAATCGAAATTTGAGCAAAAAATTGGAATTTTTGGGGTGGCAGAGAGAGGATGAGCAGCTCCTTCCAGGCTGGAACCACCAAAGTTTGGGGATTTTTGAGAAAAAAAATCAAAATTCCAGAAAAAACCCCCAAAATCCTGCAAAAAACGCGGCGAAAATTGGGGTAAAACCACAAAAATGAGAGGGAAAATGGGAATTTTTGGGGTGGGAGAGAGAGGATGAGCAGCTCATTCCAGCCTGGAATCAACAAAATTTGGGGATTTTTGGGGATTTTGGGAAAAAAATCAAAATTCCAGAAAAAAACCCAAAATCCTGCAAAAAACCCGGCGAAAATTGGAGGAGAAATCCCCAAATTTGAGTGAAAAATGGGAATTTTTGGGGTGGGAGAGAGAGGATGAGCAGCTCCTTCCAGGCTGGGATTCCCAAAATTTGGGGATTTTTGGGATTTTGGGAAAAAAAATCAAAACTCCAGAAAAAAACCCCAAAATCCCAAAGAAAATCCATCAAATTGAAGGGAAAAACCCCCAAAATTTGAGTGAAAAATGGGAATTTTTTGGGGTGGCAGAGAGAGGATGAGCAGCTCCTTCCAGGCTGGGATTCCCAAATTTCCAAAATTCCTGGGAATTTTCAGGTTTTTGGGGATTTTGGGACAAAACCCCTCAAAATTCAATGAGAAAACCCCAAAATCCCGGAGAGAATCCATTGGAATTAAGGGAAAAAAGCGAAATTTGAGGAAAAATTTGAATTCCTCAAACCCACCCAAAATCCCCTGAAAATTCCTCAGAACCCCAAAAATTCCCCAAAATTCCCAAATCCATCCCCCAAATCCCCCCAAAATCTCCTCCAACGCCCCCAAAATTCCCATTGTGGCCCCTCAATCCACCCCAAACCTCCCAAAAAATCCCCAAAAATTCCCCCAAAATTTCCCCCAAAATTCCCCAAAAATTCCCCCAAAATTCCCCAAAAATCCCCCCAAATCCCCCCAAATCCCCCAAACCCCCCTAAAATCCCCCCAAAACTCCCCCAAAATTCCCCCAAAAATTCCCCAAATTCCCCCCCAAAATTCCCCCAAAATCCCTCAAAATCCCCCAAAACCCCCCAAAAATTCCCCCAAAATCCCCCAAAACTCCCCCAAAATTCCCAAAATTTCCCAAAATCCCCAAAATTCCCCAAACCCCCCTAAAATTCCCCCAAAATCCCCCAAATTCCCCAAAAATTCCCAAAATTTCCCCCCAAAATTCCCCAACCCCCCTAAAGTTCCCCCCAAAATCCCCCAGAATTCCCCAAAAAATCCCAAAAATTCCCCCAAAATCCCCCCAAAAATTCCCCAAAAATTCCCCCAAAATTCCCCCAAACCCCCCCAAAATTCCCAAAATTCCCCCAAAAATTCTCCCAAATTCCCCCAAATCCCCCCAAAAAATCCCCCAAAATTCCCCCAAACCCCTGCAAAATTCCCCAAATTGCCCCAAAATTCCCCCAAAAATTCCTCCAAAACTCCCAAACCCATCCCAGAATCCCTGCAGCCCCTCCCCAAACCCCCCAAATTCCCCCAAAATTCCCCAACTCCCCCCAAAATCCCCCAAAATTCCCCCCAAAACTCCCCAAAATTCCCCAAAACTCTCCCAAAAATTCCCTCAAAATCCCCCAAAAAACCCCCCAAAATCCCCCAAACCCCCCCCTAGAATTCCCCCAAAATTACCCCAAACCCCCCCAAAATTCCCCCAAAAATCCCAAAAAATTCCCCCAAAATCCCCCCAAAAATTCCCCAAATTTCCCCAAACCACCCTAAAATTCCCCCAAATTCCAAAAATTCCCCCAAAATCCCCCCAAAATCCCCCAGAACTCTCCCCAAATCCCCCAAAATTTCCCAAATTTTCCCCAAAATCCCCAAATTTTCCCCCAAATTTTCCCCCAAAATCCCCAAATTTTCCCCAAACTCCCCAAATTTTCCCCAAAATCCCCAAAATTTTCCCCAAACTCCCCGTATTTTGCCCCGAAGCCCGGCTGACCTGCGCGCAGCAGGATGACCTGGTCGTCCAAGGGGAGCCCCGAGAAGTGGGGGACCAAAATCCCCAAAAATTCCCCCAAAAATCCCCAAAAATTCCCCAAAATCCCCCAAAAAATCCCGAAAATTCCCCACAATTCCCAGAAATCCCTGAAAATTCGCCGAATCCCCCCCAAACTCCCACATCCCCCAAAATTCCCCAAAATTCCCCAAAAATCCCCAAACCCCCCTAAAATTCCCCAAAATCCCCCAAAAATTCCCCCAAAATTCCCCAAATTTTCCCGAAATCCTCCAATTTCCCCCAAAATTCCCCCAAAATCCCCCCAAAAATTCCCCCCAAATCCTCCAAAACTTCCCAAAAATCCCCCCAAAATTCCCCCAAAATCCCCCAAAAATCCCAAAAAATTCCCCCAAAATCCCCAAAAATTCCTCCAAAAATCCCCCAAAATTCCCCAAAAATCCCCCAAAATTCCCCAAAAATCCCCCAAAAAATTCCCCCCAAAATCCCCCCCAAACCCCCCAAAATTCCCCAAAAATCCCCCCCAAAATCCCCCAAAACTCCCCCAAACCCCCCTAAAATTCCCCCAAAATTACCCCAAATCCCCCCAAAAAATCCCCCCAAAAATTCCCCCAAAATCCCCCAAAAAATCCCACAAAAAATCCCCCCAAACCCCCCCAAAATTCCCCCAAATCCCCCCAAAATCCCCCAAAAAATTCCCCCAAAATTCCCCAAAATTCCTCCAAAAATTCCCCAAAACTCTCCCAAAAATTCCCTCAAAATCCCCCAAAATCCCCCCAAATCCCCACCCCCAAAATCCCAAAAAATCCCCAAAAATCCCCCCAAAACCCCCCCAAAACTCCCCCAAAACCCCCTAAACCCCAAATTACCCCAAAACAATCCCCAAAAAATCCCCCCCCAAAATTCCCCCCCAAAATCCCCCAAAAAACCCCCAAACCCCCCAAAATTCCCCCAAATCCCCCTAAAATCCCGAAAAATCCCAAAATCCCCACAAAAGTTCCCCAAAATCCCCCCCAAAATTCCCCAAATTTCCCAAATTCCCCAAACCCCCCAAAATTCTCCCAAAATTCCCCTCAAATTCCCCAAAAATCCCCCCAAAATCCCCCAAAAATCCCCAAAATTCCCCCAAAATCCCAAATTTTCCCCAGATTTTCCCAAATTGCCCCGAAGCCCGGCTGACCTGCGCGCAGCAGGATGACCTGGTCGTCCAAGGGGAGCCCCGAGAAGTGGGGGACCAAAATCCCCAAAATTCCCCCAAAATCCCCAAAATTCCCCCAAATCCCCCCAAAATCCCCCCAAAATCCCAAAATTCCCCCAAAAATCCCAAAAAATTCCCCCAAATCCCCCAAAATTCCCCCCAAAATTTCCCCAAAATCCCCCAAAAATCCCCCAAAAAATCCCCAAAATCCCCAAATTTTCCCCCAGATTTTCCCGGGCGCATCCGGCCCCCCAGCAAGCAGGATGACCTGGTCGTCCAAGGGGAGCCCCGAGAAGTGGGGGACCAAAATCCCCAAAAATCCCCAAAAATCCCCAAAAATCCCCCAAAATCCCCCAAAAATCCCCCCAAATCCCCAAAATTCCCCAAAAACCCCAAAATCCCCCCCCCGACCAAATTCCCCAAAAATTCCCCCAAATCCCCCCAAAACCCCCCCAAAATTGCCCCCCAAAATCCCCCAAAACTCCCCCAAAACCCCCCAAAACCCCTGAAAATTCCCCAAAAACCACCCCAAATCCCCCAAAAATCCCCCAAAATTCCCCCAAAATCCCCCAAAAAATCCCCCTAAAATCCCAAAAAAATCCCAAAATCCCCCCAAAAATTCCCCCAAAATCCCCCTCAAAATTCCCCAAATTTCCCAAATTCCCCAAACCCCCCAAAATTCCCCCAAAATTCCCCTCAAATCCCCCAAAAATCCCCAAAATTCCCCAAAATTCCCCCAAAATCCCAAATTTTCCCCAGATTTTCCCGATTTTCCCGGAACCTTCCGGGTGACCTGCGGCGAAAAAAGGATGACCTGGTCGTCCAAGGGGAGCCCCGAGAAGTGGGGGACCCGCGTGGCCCACTCCACCAGGGTGAAGAGCTGCCGCGCCTCGGCAGATGTTGGTCACGGGTATTCGGTTAAATTGGGTTGGGGTAAAATTGAGACCCCCCCCACTCCCGCCATCCCAAACCCAGCCCAGAGTTCCTGACGGGAAAATTCGACCCCAAAGAAAACGGACAAAAAAATGAAAAATGGGGAGAAACGGCCCAAAAATGGGGAAAATCCGACCAAAAATCGGCCCAAAAATGGGGAAATCCGATCAAAAATGGATGAAATTGGGGGAAAATCCCAAATTTCGGGGTAAATTGAGACCCACCATCCCAAATCCATCCCAGAATTCCTGAGGGGAAAATTCGAAAACCCGCAAAAAAAGAAATCGGAGGAAAATGGCGGAGGAAAATGGGGGAAATCGAGCTCAAAGAAACCACCAACCAAAATGGATGAAATTGGGGGAAAATCCCAAATTTTGGGGTAAATTGAGACACCCCCCTGATATTCCTAAATTCCAAATCCATCCCAGAATTCCAGAGGGGAAAATTCCAGAAAAAACCCGGTGGGAATTGGAGGAAAAATGGGGGAAACGGCTCAAAAATGGAGAAAATCCACCCGAAAATGCGGAAAATCCGCCTGAAAATCGGCCCAGAAATGGGGAAATCTGACCAAAAATGGATGAAATTGGGGGAAAATCCCAAATTTTGGGGTAAATTGAGACCCCCCCTGACACTCCCACCATACCAAACCCATCCCAGAATTCCTGACGGGAAAATTCCGGAAAAAACCCGGCGAGAATGGGAGGAAAAATGGGGGAAACGGCTCAAAAATGGGGAAAATCCGACCAAAAATGGGACCAAAAATGGATGAAATTGGGGGAAAATCTCAAATTTTGGGGTAAATTGAGACACCCCCTGATATTCCTGAAATTCCAAACCCATCCCAGAATTCCTGAGGGGAAAATTCCGGAAAAAACCCGGCGAGAATCGGAGGAGAAATGGGGAAAAACGGCCCAAAAATGGGGAAAATCCGACCAAAAATGGGACCAAAAACGGATGAAATTGGGGGAAAATCCCAAATTTTGGGGTAAATTGAGACCCCCTCCGACACTCCCACCGTCCCAAACCCATCCCAGAATTCCTGAGGGGAAAATTCCGGAAAAAACTCGGCGAGAATCGGAGGAGAAATGGGAAAAACGGCTCAAAAATGGGACCAAAAATGGATGAAATTGGGGGAAAATCCCAAATTTTGGGGTAAATTGAGACACTCCCGTGATATTCCTGAAATTCCAAACCCATCCCAGAATTCCTGAGGGGAAAACTCGGGAAAAAACCCGGTGGGAATTGGAGGAAAAATGGGGGAAACGGCTCAAAAATGGGGAAAATCCACCCAAAAATGCGGAAAATCCGCCTGAAAATCGGCCCAGAAATGGGGAAATCTGACCAAAAATGGATGAAATTGGGGGAAAATCCCAAATTTTGGGGTAAATTGAGACCCCCCCCGACACTCCCGCCATCCCAAACCCAGCCCAGAGTTCCTGACGGGGAAAATTCCGGAAAAAACCCGGCGAGAATGGGAGGAAAAATGGGGAAAACGGCTCAAAAATGGGGAAAATCCGACCAAAAATGGGACCAAAAATGGATGAAATTGGGGGAAAATCCCAAATTTTGGGGTAAATTGAGACACTCCCCTGATATTCCTGAAATTCCAAACCCATCCCAGAATTCCTGACGGGGAAAATTCCGGAAAAAACCCGGTGGGAATTGGAGGAAAAATGGGGGAAAACGGCTCAAAAATGGGGAAAATGAGCCTGAAAATCGGCCCAGAAATGGGGAAATCCGACCAAAAATGGATGAAGTTGGGGGAAAATCCCAAATTTTGGGTAAACTGAGACCCACCGTCCCAAATCCATCCCAGAATTCCTGAGGGGAAAATTCCGGAAAAAACCCGGCGAGAATCGGACAAGAATCGGAGGAAAATCGGCTCAAAAATGGGGAAAATCCGACCAAAAATGGATGAAATTGGGGGAAAATCCCAAATTTTGGGGTAAATTGAGACACCCCCCTGATATTCCTAAATTCCAAATCCATCCCAGAATTCCAGAGGGGAAAATTCCAGAAAAAACCCGGTGGGAATTGGAGGAAAAATGGGGGAAAACGGACCAAAAATGGGGAAAATCTGCCTGAAAATCGGCCCAAAAATGGGCAAATCCGACCAAAAATGGACCAAAAATGGATGAAATTGGGGGAAAATCCCAAATTTTGGGGTAAATTGAGACACTCCCCTGATATTCCTAAATTCCAAATCCATCCCAGAATTCCTGAGGGGAAAATTCCGGAAAAAACCCGGTGGGAATCGGAGGAAAAATTGGGGAAAACGGCCCAAAAATGTGACCAAAAATGGATGAAATTGGGGAAAATCCCAAATTTTTGGGTAAATTGAGACCCCCCCCGACACTCCCGCCATTCCAAACCCATCCCAGAACTCCTGAGGGGAAAATTCCGGAAAAAACCCGGCGAGAATCGGAGGAAAAATGGGGAAAAACGGCCCAAAAATGGGGAAAATCCGACCAAAAATGGGGAAAATCCGCCTGAAAATCGGCCCAGAAATGGGCAAATCCGACCAGAAATGGATGAAATTGGGGGAAAATCTCAAATTTTGGGGTAAATTGAGACCCACCATCCCAAATCCATCCCAGAATTCCTGAGGGGAAAATTCCGGAAAAAACCCGGCGAGAATCGGAGGAGAAATGGGGGAAAACGGCTCAAAAATGTGACCAAAAACGGATGAAATTTGGGGGAAAATCCCAAATTTTGGGGTAAATTGAGACACCCCCCTGATATTCCTAAATTCCAAATCCATCCCAG
>NW_022148616.1:0-15683 GCF_901933205.1 Camarhynchus parvulus | reverse complement strand
AGCAGCCTTGTGCAAATCTGAGCTCCCTCCAGCCCAGGCTGCACCTGCAGCTTTCAGCTCCTTGGCTCCAACTCCCACCTGCTTTCCTTGGAGAAGGAGCTGCCCCAGACACAGAGGGATGTTCATTTCTTGTCAGCCAACAAAGCCAAGGGAAGGCACAGCTCCATCAAATGCAAAAGTCATTCCTCTGCTGGATATTAACTCCACTTTCCACAGCAGACACTCTCAGAGCAATGGCAAACACCTTCTGTGTGCAGCACAGGTCCCAAGGTCCCCCAAACCCTCCCTGCCCCGATTCTGCCCAGATTTGCTCTTTGCACACACGAGTCACAGGCTGAAGTCAGGAGCTCCCTCCATGCCCAGAGGGAGGAAAAGAGAGAAAGGGGATGAAGAGCTCTCCTGTGCAGAGCCAAGGTCCAAGTGCAGCCCCTGCAGTGGGAACCACAACTCATCAGGTTTGTGTCCTTTGGGCTCAGGGACTGGTGACACTCAGAGGCACAGAAAGGTTTCTTGCCAACAAACACAAGTTGAACATTTGAACAGTTTAATAACCATCACAGCTCTTCCCTCAGCTCTCTGGGATGTCCCAGCAGCATCTGACATGTCCCCCATCCCCCAGGATTTTCTGTACAGGAACAGTTTTAGACAGAGATGTAAGAAAAGTTAATTCTGTGATAAATATAAACACAATTGAGATGATGATTAATGATATATTTATTTGAACTTCAGAAACATTGGACAACTTCTGCAGCTCAAAGCATGAAACCAGTAAGTTGAGAGGCACTTGAATGACCAGAGGGGACCTAGAGGAAGAAATCTGAGAGCAGCAGGAAGTACACAGATCCACCTGCTCTAGATGAAGAGATGTCCTTAGACATGGCCATTTAAACAGGAGAGCTGGAAATACCTGAAGGAAGGGGGTCATTAAATATTAGACTGAATGTTGGGTGCAAAGGTAGAGGGGAAGATCAGTATTTAGTGTCCTGCCATCAGTAGAAGAATCCAGTAGATCCAGGAAATTCCTGTTCCTGATGGGAAAACTTTGCCAACTCTCAAAATACTCAAGTGACCCAGATAATAAAGACTTGCTTGTATATTATGAAACTAACAGGTGTTAAAACCTGTGCCGCTTTCCAGGCAGACATGAGCTGTGTGCCCATGAACAGACAGTGCCACTTGTGCCCTGAGGTGCCCAACTGGGATTGGATCTCTCTGAGAGCACCTGAGGGAGAGCAGAGCAACTTGCAAGCTGCAGGTCCCTGACAGCCCCCAAGCAGGGCCCTGTCCCATCAACATCTGCTCTGCTCCAGTCTGGAACAGGGCCCAGCATGGTGCCGGGATCATCAGAGAGCTGAGGTGTGTGCTGGAATTCAATGCCCTCCCCATCCCGCAGCAGCCCTGCATTTCCCTGCTGCAGCCTTGGTCTCCAGCACAGCCATGGAGGCTCTTTGGGCTCTGGGCTGTTGCTGCAGCCCCCAAGGGCAGCTGAGCTCTGCCTTTGGCACAGTCAGGCCTGGCCAGCGCAGGCCATGCTCAGCAATTGCTTGTGTGTGCCTGGCCTTGCTGTCAGCCCCGGCAGCGGCTGCGTGGCCCCTTTGTGGCCCTGTGCTGGCCCAGCCATGGTGGCCCAGCCCCTGGGCAGGCCCAGCCCAGGCCAGGAGCATTGCGGCTGGGAACGGCCCCTGTGCCGTGGTGCCCACAGCAGCCTTGGGGCTCTGTGCCCCATGGCCTCCCCTGCTGGGCAGCCTCTGCCAGCTCCTGCAGAGCCCCTGGCACCTGTGGGGCTGCACAGACAGCCCTGCCCTGGGCTCTGCCGGCCTCTGGGCCAGCAGAGAGGCCGGCCAGGGCTGGCCATGGCCGGGAACAGGCCCTGAGCCCCGCAGGAGGATGGAGCTGGGCCACAGCCAAACTCAGCCCAGGCCAAAGCTGGGCTCAGCAGCCAGGGCTGCCAAGGGCTGGGCACAGAGGCTGGCGCTGACAAATGTCCTGGGCCCCCTCCCTGCTCTGTCCGTGCCACCAAGGGCACAGAGCAGCCTCCTCTCTGGGCCACTTGCCTGTTTGCAATGCCTTGCACAGGCGCTGGCCCTGCCCCACAAGGCCTGGCCTGAGTCCTGCCCCCTGCACGCTCAGCCAGGCTGAGATGGACACTGATGGTTTCTGGGCCAGGCTCTCGGAGCCCAGCCCAGCTCCCTGCAAGCTCTGCCAGCTGCCCTGAGCTCTGGGCAGCACCAAGGGCCTCTCCCCAGCCCAGCCCAGCCGGCTCTGGCCCCACAGCTCTGCTCAGGCCAGGCTGCTGTGGGCACTGGCCCCACGGCCTCAGCCCCTGGCAAGGGCACAGCAGCAGCTGCAGCTGCCACAGGACTCAGCCCCAGCCATGGGGGAAGGTGCTTGGCCAAGGCCAAAGGAGGCTCCCTGGCTGCCCTGCTCCCCTCGGGCTGAGGTGCTGAGAGCTCTGCAGCCCCTGCTGCCATCCCATCTGCCCAGGGCAGCACAAGAGCCCCGGCCTTGGGGCCCTCAAGAGCTGCTCCTGCTCCAGGCCCAGGGCCCATGCCAAAGCTGGGGCAGCCACAAAGCTGTGCCCATTTCTGTTCATTGCTGCTCTGATGGGGATGGTTCCTCAGCATCTTGGAGGTTGCTGGTGTATTTTATTCCCCACAGGCCTCTTCTTTCTTGAGCTCATCAGTTCAGGAATTTAGTATGAAAACCTCATACGCATTTGTGCAAAACACTCAAGCAAGAAAAGCCCCTGGGAATAATTCCCATTTTAAGTTATTCTTTGGTTAATTAGATAATTTCAAGAAGGGTATTCAAAGTGAATATACTGTATTGAAAACAATGCAGAGAGGACTGTTTTCTCCTGTTTTCTTTTCCTGTTTATAGATTGATATCAGATATGTCCAATTGATATTCACCTCCAGCACCTCCAAATGCAGTCTGAATAAATATGAAGATGAAGACCCTTCATGGCTGACAATCAATCAGACTTTGTCCCCACCACCTCCCCCCAATTTCCCTCATCTAGCCCCTGGCACTCCTATGGATCAGGAATGGTGTGGGCAGCAGGAGCAGGGCAGTGATTCTTCCCCTGTGCTCAGCACTGCTTGGGCAGCACCTCGAGTGCTGTTTGCAGTTCTGGGTCCCCCAATTTAGGAAGGACATGGAGGGGCTGGAGTGTGTCCAGAGAAGGGCAACAAGTCTGGGGAGGGGTCTGGAGCACAAGTCCTGTGAGGAGTGGCTGAGGGAGCTGGGGTTGTTTATCCTGGAGAAGAGGAGGCTCAGGGGAGACCTCATCACTCTCTACAACTCCCGGACAGGAGGGTGCAGCCAGGTGGGGGTCAGGCTCTTCTACCAGGGAACAGCAACAGGACAAGAGGGCACAGACTTCAGCAGCAGAAGAGGACATTTAGGCTGGACATTAGGAAATATTCTTCCAACAAAGGGTGATTGGGCATTGGAATGGGCTGCCCAGGGCGGTGGGTGAGGCACCGTCCCTGGAAGTGTTTAAGGAAAGACTGGATGTGGCACTCAGTGACATGGTCTGGGTGACAAGGTGGTGTTGGGTCCCAGGTTGGACTTGATGCTCTCCAAGGTCTTTTCCAGCCTGGTTGATTCTCTGATGATTGTGACACTGCAGGGCCCTGGGGAAGCAAGGGGCCATTGTGACACTGCAGGACCTGGTGGCACTAAGAGGACCATGGTGACACTGTGTACAACATGGCAGCACAGAGCCAAGGGGCCACTGTGACACTGTGGGGCTGAATGGAAGCAAGGAGTCCATTGGTGACAGTCTGGGTCCTGCTGGAACCACAGAGGCCACTGTGACACTGCGGGGCCTTGTGGAACCAAGGGGCCATTGTGACACTGCAGAACCAAGGAGACCCTTGGGAGAGCCTGGGGACAATGGAATCAAGGGGCCATTGCTCCATTGCAAGGACTCTGGGAACTGAAGGAACAATTGTGACACTGCGGTGCCCTGTGGAACCAAGGGTCCCTGATGACACTGCAGGATCTTGTGTCACCAGGGCTCCACTGTGACACTGCAGCACCAAGGAATTCATGGTGGCACTCTGAGGCCTCAGGGAACCAAGAGGCCACTGTGACCCTGCAGGGCCTTGTGGAACCATGCAGAGCATTGTGACAGAGCAGGACCTGGTGTCATGATGGGGCCATGGTGACACTGCAGGGCCCCATGGAACCAAGGGGCCAGTGCTGCTCCTCAGGGACTCCTGGAATGAAGGAAACATGTTTGACACCGTGGTGGCCCTTGGGACCAAGAGGCCATTGTGACACTGTGGAACCAAGGAGAGCATTGCTGCACTGCCAGACCTCATGGACCCAAGGATCCACTGTGACACTGCAGGGCCTTGGGGGACCAAGGATCCATTGTGACCCTGCAGGGCCTTGGGGGACCAAGGATCCATTGTGACACTGCAGGGCCCTGGGGGACCAGGAACCACTGTGACACTGCAGGGCCTTGTGGGACCACGGTACCATTGTGACACTGCAGAGCCCAAAGTTCCAAAAGACTTTGTGACACCAAGGGGTCCGATGGAACCAAAGGGACATTGTGACACTGGGAGGCCTCATGGAATCATGGAGATCATTGGAACACTCTGGGGCCTCATGGAACCCTGATGACACCAAGTTGGCTGGGGGTGTTGATCTGCTGGAGGCTAGGAGGGCTCTGCACAGGGCCCTGGACAGGCTGGATCCAGGGCCCAAATCCAACAAGGTGAGGTTTAACAAGTCCAAGTGCCAGGTCCTGCACTTTGGCCACAACAACCCCTGCAGCACTACAGGCTGGGGACAGAGTGGCTGGAGAGCAGCCAGGCAGAAAGGGACCTGCAGGGACTGATGGACAGCAGGCTGGACATGAGCCAGCAGTGTGCCCAGCTGGCCAAGAAGGCCAATGGCTCCTGGCCTGGATCAGGAATGGTGTGGCCAGCAGGAGCAGGGCAGGGATTCTTCCCCTGTGCTCAGCACTGGCTGGGCAGCACCTCGAGTGCTGTGTCCAGTTCTGGGCCCCCCAATTTAGGAAGGCCATGGAGGGGCTGGAGCGTGTCCAGAGAAGGACAACAAGGCTGGGGAGGGGTCTGGAGCACAAGTCCTGTGAGGAGCAGCTGAGGGAGCTGGGGTTGTTTATCCTGGAGAAGAGGAGGCTCAGGGGAGACAAGGTGGTGTCAGGGCACAGGTTGGACTTGATGATCTCCAAGGTCTTTTCCAACCCTGCTGATTCTGGGATTCTCTGGAACCACCCTTGGAGCAGTTGCACGATGAGCCCTGGGCCTCCTCTTCAGAAGCTCCAGCAGCCCAGGTCCCTCAGCTTCTCCTGCCAGCCCCAAAGCCCATCCTGTCAGTCCTGCAGAGCCTCTGCAGCTCCTCCTCACTGCCCAGAACAGGGAGCCCCAGAGCCAGACACAGCAGCCCAGATGTGCCCCCCTGGCCTGGGCTGCCTCTGGCAAGGGAGCAGCAGGAGGCACTGCAGGAGCCTGCAGACAATTCCTGCAGCACTTGTAGGATGATCCTGCTGCCCAAGGGACCTTCCCAAACGCGTGGGCAAGAGGAAGAAATTTGTATCAGAAAGAGTAAAGAAAGCAAAGGTGAAGCCAAGGAAATGCTGAGGGCAGTTTGGGGGTGGCTGCCAGGCAGCCCTGGCTCTGAGCAACAGCATCTGCAGTGGGACAGGAAACTCCCAGCTGATGGGAACAAACTTTCTGGCTGAGTGCAGAGGCCAGGACAAAAGCTGAGTGGTTTCCCCTGGTGTCCCCAGCCCTTGGGCCCCAGGGGCTGATGGCATTTGTGCTCCCTCAGGTTCATGTCCCCACAGCAACAGCATGGGGGTGCTCCCCCTGCTGTGTGCAATGCAAACAGGGGCTGCTGAGCCAGTGCTGCCGTGTCTGTGCCTGCAAGGATGGGGCACCTGTGTGAGCTGGGGGAGGCCAGGGCTGCAGAGGGGGATGTTGTTGGCAGCTCCATCAGGACGCTCTGGGATGCTGCCCTGGGCTGTGCAGCGCACTGGGGATGGATCAGCCCCTGCTCTGCTGCTCCTTCCCGTCTGCCCCAGGGCCCTTGCAGAGCCCCAGCCATGCTGTTTGCCCCCAGCCTGCCCACGGCCAGCCTGGGGCTGCTCACGGGGGTTTCTGTGCTGAGCATTGGCCTGGCCGTGTTCTTGAGAGAGCCTGGGCAAGGAGCCTGGAGCCCCCAGGGCCTGGCCTGAGGCGTCAGCGCTGCCCCAGCAGTGCCCATGGCCTGTCCCTGCTGCAGCCCCGGCACTGCCACCCCCAGGGCTGTGCCCGGCCCCGAGAGCACTCAGGCCCTGCAGCAACACCAGGGCCACCAGGGCAGCAGGGCAGCGGGGCCACGGCAGCAGCAGCACTGGCAACACCAAGTGCTGCTGCTGCTGGGCACAGCTGCTGGGCCAGCCCCTGATCTGCCCCAGCTCTGCACACAGACATTGCTGCTGCAGCTCCAGAGAAGGCAACAAAAAGGGCATCTCTGCAGAAAACTCTGCTGGAACATCCTTTAGTTCATTTAAAACCACCAAGAAAACAGCCCTCATGGACACAGTCTGTGGGCACAGGGAAGGTGGAGAGAAACAAAATGAGAAATGGCACAAACAATGGCTTTTCTTTGAGGACTGTATTAAAAAATAAAAACAAAGGGAAAACTTCCAAAATGAAACCAACAAGAAGTATCAAAGATGACTTTTATTACAAGTGTGTTTGAGAAAATGGCCAGCAGTTTAATGTTTCTGAAACCATCCAGTCATCAGTCTCCACACTGCAGCCTTGAGCTCCTGGTTCCTCAGGCTGTAGATGAGGGGGTTCAGGGCTGGAGGCACCACCGAGTACAGAACTGACAGGGCCAGATCCAGGGATGGGGAGGACATGGAGGGGGGCTTCAGGTAGGCAAATGTACCAGTGCTGACAAACAAAGAGACCACAGCCAGGTGAGGGAGGCAGGTGGAAAAGGCTTTGTGCCGTCCCTGCTCAGAGGGGATCCTCAGCACAGCCCTGAAGATCTGCACATAGGAGAAAACAATGAACACAAAACAACCAAATAGCAAACAGGAACTTACAGCAAGAAGTCCCAGTTCCCTGAGGTAGGATTTGGAGCAGGAGAGCTTGAGGATCTGTGGGATTTCACAGAAGAACTGGCCCAGGGCATTGCCATGGCACAGGGGCAGGGAAAATGTATTGGCCGTGTGCATGAGAGCATTGAGAAAGGCACTGGCCCAGGCAGCTGCTGCCATGTGGGCACAAGCTCTGCTGCCCAGGAGGGTCCCGTAGTGCAGGGGTTTGCAGATGGACACGTGCTGTGCCTGCAAGGATGGGGCACCTGTGTGAGCTGGGGAGAGGCCAGGGCTGCAGAGGGGGATGTTGTTGGCAGCTCCATCAGGGGCGCTCTGGGACGCTGCCCTGGGCTGTGCAGCGCACTGGGGATGGATCAGCCCCTGCTCTGCTGCTCCTTCCCGTCTGCCCCAGGGCCCTTGCAGAGCCCCAGCCATGCTGTTTGCCCCCAGCCTGCCCACGGCCAGCCTGGGGCTGCTCACGGGGGTTTCTGTGCTGAGCATTGGCCTGGCCGTGTTCTTGAGAGAGCCTGGGCAAGGAGCCTGGAGCCCCCAGGGCCTGGCCTGAGGCGTCAGCGCTGCCCCAGCAGTGCCCATGGCCTGTCCCTGCTGCAGCCCCGGCACTGCCACCCCCAGGGCTGTGCCCGGCCCCGAGAGCACTCAGGCCCTGCAGCAACACCAGGGCCACCAGGGCAGCGGGGCAGGGCCACGGCAGCAGCACTGGCAACACCAAGTGCTGCTGCTGCTGGGCACAGCTGCTGGGCCAGCCCTGATCTGCCCCAGCTCTGCACACAGACATTGCTGCTGCAGCTCCAGAGAAGGCAACAAAAGGGCATCTCTGCAGAAAACTCTGCTGGAACATCCTTTAGTTCATTTACAACCACCAAGAAAATAGCTCCTCATGGACACAGTCTGTGGGCACAGAGAAGGTGGAGAGAAACAAAGTGAGAACTGGCGTAAAGAATGGCTTTTCTTTGAGGACTGTATTAAAAAATAAAGCAAAGGGGAAAACTTCCAAAATGAAACCAACAAGAGGTATCAAAGATGAATTTTATTACAAGTGATTTGCAGAAATTGGCCAGCAGTTTAATGTTTCTGAAAGCATCCAGTCATCAGTCTCCTCACAGCAGCCATGAGCTCCTGGTTCCTCAGGCTGTAGATGAGGGGGTTCAGGGCTGGAGGCACCACCGAGTACAGAACTGACAGGGCCAGATCCAGGGATGGGGAGGACATGGAGGGGGGCTTCAGGTAGGCAAATGTACCAGTGCTGACAAACAAAGAGACCACAGCCAGGTGAGGGAGGCAGGTGGAAAAGGCTTTGTGCCGTCCCTGCTCAGAGGGGATCCTCAGCACAGCCCTGAAGATCTGCACATAGGAGAAAACAATGAACACAAAACAACCAAATAGCAAACAGGAACTTACAGCAAGAAGTCCCAGTTCCCTGAGGTAGGATTTGGAGCAGGAGAGCTTGAGGATCTGGGGTATTTCACAGAAGAACTGGCCCAGGGCATTGCCATGGCAAAGGGGCAGGGAAAATGTATTGGCCGTGTGCATGAGAGCATTGAGAAAGGCACTGGCCCAGGCAGCTGCTGCCATGTGGGCACAAGCTCTGCTGCCCAGGAGGGTCCCGTAGTGCAGGGGTTTGCAGATGGACACGTAGCGGTCGTAGCACATGATGGTCAGCAGATAAAACTCTGCTCCAATGAAGAACATAAAGAAAAATAGCTGAGTAGCACATCCAGTGTAGGAGATGTTCCTGGTGTCCCAGAGGGAATTGTGCATGGCTTTGGGCACAGTGGTGCAGATGGAGCCCAGGTCGCTGAGGGCCAGGTTGAGCAGGAAGAAGAACATGGGCGTGTGCAGGTGGTGGCCGCAGGTTACGGCGCTGATGATGAGGCCGTTGCCCAGGAGGGCAGCCAGGGAGATGCCCAGCAAGAGGCAGAAGTGCAGGAGCTGCAGCTGCCGCGTGTCTGCCAATGCCAGCAGGAGGAAGTGCTTGATGGAGCTGCTGTTGGACATTTGCTGTCTCAGGCGTTGGGGAGCTGTTCATGGAGAAAAGTCAGTGACAGATTAAGAGAAACTTCTTCCAGCAAAATCAAAGCCTTTTCCCACAGATTCTTCTCCTGTAACCCTCTGATACCCTTTTGATTTCCTAGCAGATTTTCCTTCAGCTCCAAGTGGAGAGCCCTGGCTGATGCTGGCTAAGTGGGACTTCAGGTTCAGAGCAACTAAAGCCTTTGGTTTTTATCATTCCGCTTTGCTGTGCAGATGTGGGAGATGGACAGGAACCTGTGCTTGTGTTCCACTTTGAGACCCTGTTAACACAGAAGGCCCGGTCAGCATGTGCACCCCCACTGCCAGAAACCAGGAATGGTAAAGTCTGTTTAAATATTCTAGAGTTTTACAGCTCCTCTTCCCCCTTTCCTGCTGACTTTATTTGGATATCAGAAACTCTTAGCATTTCTGCTGCCCTCAGGGAGAAGAGAGTGAGTTCTCTGAGGTAAGATGGTGAGTGGAGAGTGAGGGCAGGATGTCTGTCTCCCTGTCCTGTTCCAGGATTCTCTGGGCTTTCTCCATTCTCAGACAGAGGATAAACACCCTCCCATGTTTCCTTTAAAAACCAATCCCAACACTGCTGAGAGCAGATGGATCCCCCATAGTCCACCAAATGTCCATCCCCTTCTCAAGGTCTCAGCCCCACATTTGTACCCAGGGACACACAAGGCTCATTTCACCAACGCAACAGCATTTTCCCATTCTAGAACTTCTCTGCCTCACCCTGGGGCTTTCAGAAAACACAGAGATGCTACAGGTCAGGTTTGCATCCTGGAGGAAAGCTCAAATCTAGGAAGAAAATCTCAGAGGGAATTCCAAGCGTCCTTATGATGGCATTGGATTGAGGGAGATGCAGCTCCTTCCCTGGCTGCACTGACAGCATTGCCCAGAGCCGGGCACTGGGGACAGCGTCACCCTGAGCCAGCTGTGCCCCCTGCCAGAGCCCCCAGGGCCGGGCAGCTGCTCCCAGCCCTGTGCTCTGCAGAGGGAACTGGGCCCGGGGCTGCAGAGCTGCCCCACGGCTCTGCTGCAGCTCTGCCTGCACAGGAGGGGCTGCACGCCTTGGAGCCCCGGCCCTGAGGGCAGAGGCTTGGCTGGGGCACAGGAGGGAGGGGGCTTGTTCAGAGGGAGGGGCTGCACTGCAGGGGATCCTGTGGGCATCTTTGAACTCTCTCTGCCACAGCATTGCTGGGTTTTGCTTTCTCTCATTGCCTGATCTTCTCTCTGCTTCCTGGAGATTTCCCTCCTGCAGGTGTTTCCCTGTGCCTGATCTCTCCCTGCCAGCACTCACAGACCCCAAATCTCTGTGCACTCTCCTTGGCCCGACAGAACCCTGCCTGTTTGCAGGGCACTGGCTGGGGGCAGGTTCTGTTTGCAGCTTGGAGAAAGGACAGCTCAGCCTGAGCCTGATGGCTCCAGCAAAGGTGATGCTGCTGCTGTCCACGGGCAGTGTGGCTGAAAGCATATTAGGGATCTCCTGTGCACGTATTGATCACTAAAAGTAACATTTTAGATGTCTCAGGCACTAGACAAAATACATAATTTAAAATTCATAATAAACTTTAGTATTTATCCCCCCTCCATGTCATTCTCCAATAGTAGGAAACTGAATACAAAGTCTTAGGAAATTTCCCCATTTCAATCACAATCCTTGTCTTGGAAATATTCTATGACTGATCAGAACCCCTCAGCATGTCAGAGCTTCATGAGCATTTCACCTGCCCTGCCCCAGATACACTCAGAGTTGTACTCACAGGCTCTGTAGGCATTGGGATGTTCCAGCTGTAGGAGATGGCTCCAGGAGCTGCAGCTGCATTGTCCTGCAGCCAGAGGTTCCTGTGCCAAGGGCTGGCAGTGATTGTGCCCCAGGCACTTCTCAGCCCCTTCCCAGCCCTGACTGATTGAAGCTCTCTGTGCCTCTGTGCTGTGCCCGGGCTGGCTGCAGGCAGTGCCCCAGCCCTGCTGGGCTGGCAGAAGAGCTGCTCATCAAGAGAAATGTGCTTTTGAAGCTCTTCTTGGTTACCAGGAGCTGCCTCTGTGCCAGGAGCCCAGCCCAGCTCAGCAGCACAGACACAGCACAAGGACTTTAATGAGCCTCTGGGGCTTTGTGCTCAGGCCCTGAACATCAGTCCCTGAGAGGGAGCTGAAGAAACCTCTCCAGAACTCCAAGGCAGAATCCAACTCCAAAGTTTCTTGGACTTTTAATGGGTCCCAGTGAGGGACACGACTGAGAAAGTGTCCCCAGGCCCCAGGCAGAGCAGAGAACTGCAGGCAGTGCTGACAGGTGGGGACAAAGAGAAGCCAAGTCTTGGTGCCCTGGGGCACAGCAGGGTCTGTGCCACCAAGGGCTGGCAGGAGACACCTTGTCCTGAGGCCCTGGGGCCTCCTGGCACAGCCCCAGCCAGGCTGGGCACTGTCAGCCCCTTGTCCTGCCCTCAGCATCCCCCCCTAGCCCACATCCCAGTGGCCTCAAGGATCTGCTGGAAGGAGTCCCTGGGGAGCCTTGCTCAGCAATGGCCCTGGGGGCTCCTTCATGCTCCCTGCAGGGACTGCAGGCTTTTCAAAGGACTTTGGCTTTGGCTTTTGCCTTGGAGTCTCTGAGAGGTTTGTGCAATCATGGCCTCCAATTATCTGCTGTAATTAGTCCCTGGAGAGGCTTTGTCAGTAACAACACTCAGTGGGGCTCATTAATGCTTCCAGGTACTTCAGTTATTTTAAGGTACTTGGTGTTTCCCTTTTGATACAGACTCAGTGAGAGGTTTGTGCAATCATGGCCCCAATTATCTGCTTTAACGAGTCCCTTGAGGGCTTTGTACTGACACTCAGTGGGGCTCATTAATGCTTTGAGATACTCAAGGTTTTTAAGGTACTTTGGATGTTCCTTTCCACTCTGAATCTCTGAGAGGTTTTTTGTGCAATCCTGGCCACCAATTCTCTCCTCCAAGGAGTCCATGAGGAGCCTGTGTTGGGGATGGACCTCATTGGGACCCATTCATGCTTTGAGACACTTTGGGGTTTTTTTATGACTTTGAATCTGGGAAAAGTTTGTGCAATCTCCTCTCAGGCCCTGAGGTTCAAGGGCTCAGCTCCAAATGCACCACGGGGCTCATTAGGATCAGGCAAGTCCTGACATACCATGGCTCTGCCTTGATTTCCCTCTGGTCTTGTCCTGTTCATCATGAAGGTTTTCTTTTACAGTTATGGAGAAATATTTCAAAAAGCTTCTAAGAAATATATTATCCTATTTTAAAGAGTGTATTTTACTACTGTTCTCTTCAGAGAAGAGCTGATTGCAGCATTCTGTGATTGATATTGATGTAGGGCTGCTCCTAAGGAGGTCTGGCCAGCTCAGAGAAGTTGTGCCTTGGAGCTGACCCAGTGTGGACAACCTTGCCCCACATTCCCCAACCCCATGTGAGAAATGAGCCATTTCTCAGCCTTTTGGCTCAGGGTACTCCTTACTGAGTTTGGGATATAACTTCTATTTTTCCCCAAAGGTTAATTTTTTGCTTTCTGCTATGAGTAGGGCAGTCACTGCCACAGCCTGAATGCAGGTTGGCCACCCCTAGCTGACAGGGTCTAGCAGTTTTGATAAATAGGCCACTGGTTTCCTGGATCCTCCCCAGTCCTGGGCTCACACTCCATGTGCTACCCCTTTTTCTATATCCACAAACAGATAGAAGGGTTTGTCTAAGGCAGGAAGACTCAGTGCTGGTGCACTGACTAAATTTTGCTTTAAAGCTTCAAACTTTTGTTCATCATCTTTTTCCCACCTAATCTCTTCTTCAACTAACTTTTCATACAAGAACTGGATGGCCTGTGGGTATCCTTCAATCCACAGCCTACAATATCCCAACAGGCCTAAAGACCTTCTGACTTCCCTTTTGGGTTTTGGCCGTGGGAGTGAGGCTCTCCCCGTAGTTCTCTCAGGGTTCAGCCGCCACCTCCCTTTTCACATGTCCTAGGTATTTTACTTCCCTCTCTACAAATTGGAGTTTCCCTTTTGATACCCAAAGTTCTTGGTCCCCCAGGAAATTAAAAAACACTATGGTGGATTCCCAAACTTCTTTTTCTTTCTGTCCTGAGAAAAGCAAATAATTTGCATATTGGATGAGCTTTATCTCAGGTTTAATGGAGAAGAGATGTAGTACTTCTCCTAGGGCTTGACCGAAGAGGTCTTGGGATTCAGAAAACCCTTGGGGTAACCCAGTCCACAAAATCTATTGCTTCCTCCCGGAATCGGGGTCCTCCCATTCAAAGGCAAATATATCCCACTTTCCTCTGCCAGTGGAAAAAAAAAATCTTTTAGGTCTATCATACTGAACCACTGGTGTGCTGGGGGATATTACTCAGTAGTGTAGAGGGGTTAGGCACTACTGGGCATCCATTCACAGCTCTTTTGTTTACTTCTCTCAAATCTTGGACAAGCCTGTAAGTCCCATCTGACTTCTTTACTGCTAATATGGGTGTGTTATGGGGGGACATACATGGTTCTAAGGTCCTGTCCTCAAGTAGGTCCTGGATCAGTGGCTGCAGTCCTCATCTCCCTTCCAAGGAGAGTGGATGTTGCCACAGTTGAACTGGATGGTTCTCATTAACTATTTTTATTACTACAGGTTTCATGTTCAATTTACCTAATTTTTGGTTTTGCCCACACCACCTCATGAATTTTGTCCTCATCTTCTTCCCTTATTTGGAGAAGCTTAACTACCATTTTCCCTTCCTCTAGGAGGACTCCAGTGTCAAACTGCACCTGTAAATCCTGTTCTAATAAATTTCACCCTGCTTCTGGAACTAATAGAACATCCCCAATTCCTATTTTATTTGTTCCTTCAAACTTTATTTGCTTTATTAATGAGGCTTTGAACCCTTCCCCTTTAGCACCTACTACTTGCACAGTATCTTGACCCTTTTTGCACCCCTTTGGGATTCTACAAACACAAGTTCCTTCAGCCCCTGTGCCTACCAAGAATTCAATTTCTTCCTCCTGGGGATCTATTTTTAAAGTTATCAAGGGCTCCTGATGGTATTCTGTCCCCAGGAGGCAGAGCCCCTGACACCCCTAGTCTTCCACTTCTCCTTGTTGCTCAGTCTCATAGACCCTCAGCTCCCTTTCCCTCTGGGGGCAATTCTTTCTGATATGTCCACTCTCTTTACAGTAAAACCAAACTGGTCCTAGGTTTCCATGTTTCCCAAACTCCTTTTTGTGTCTAGTCCCAAGGAGCTGCATGCCCCCTCTGTGTATCTTCTCTGATTTGGGGTCCCCCTCCCTTCCATGGGTTGTTCTTTACATGCTGGTTTCCTTCCCCAATGGCAGTTGCCATTACCTTGGGTTTTGTCTTGGTCTTCTCTTTGTCCCTCTTTACATACACCTTTTGTGCTTTCCTTGAAAGATACTCTAACCTTCTTTCTTGCCAGCCATCTAACTTTTCTAACTTTCTCCGTATATCTGGCCAGGCATGAGTGACAAAATTTATCTTTAGTAAGATCTGTCTGGCCACTGTATCAGGGTCAACCCCTGAATATTGCCCCATATTCCTTCTCAATCTTTCTAGCCACTCTGTTGGGGTTTCTTCTTTCCTTTGCTGCTCATTGAAAGCTTTACGAGCATTTTAATTACATGGAGCTGCCTCATTGATACCTCTCGTAATCAATGTTCTATATTCCTCCATGTCTTGGCTTCCCTCAGTGCTGTTGTGGTCCCAGGTGGGGCGCACTATGGGCATTTTCAGATCCCCAGGAGATCCTTGCACATGGCCCCTTTCCCATATTCGTATCCCAGCCTCCTGGATCATCTGTCTTTCCTCTGGTATGAACAACACAGTCATTATTGATTGCATTTCCTCCCATGTGTAAATCCTGGGCCCCAGACATGGTCTAGCTGCTCCGCTAGCCTGAGGGTGTCCTCCAATAGTCCTTTTAATTCCCTTTTAAACATTCTCACGTCAGAGGAACTGAGAGGTACAGTTACAAATCCAATTCCTCCCCGTACCCCCCCAGGGGTACTTCCCTCGGGGGGTACAGTCCCAATGCTTGGCTCCCATCCCCTGATCTGCTTTCCTCTCTTTGTGTTCCCCTGCTCCTGGTGTTCTAGCTAGGCCCATCAGAGGGTTAGGGAGGTGGAGTTGGGGCCACTGGAAGTTGGGGGGTTAAGTGGTCTAACAGGTCCCACTCTGCATGTTCTGCTACCTTAAACACGCTCACCTTTGAGGGTGAGGTCTCCCCTTCCCAGCAAGCAGCACAGCCACTCTCCTCGTGATTGAATGGTTCCTTAGGTCCTACATACATGTTTAATGCTCAGCATATCCATCCCTGATCTGACCCATATCTTGGCCAGCAGACATGATCACTCCTAATTTCTGTTCCACTCTAACCCACAGCACAGAATCCTTTTGCTCTCGTCCTTATCTCTGGTGTTGGGGTCATATTTCCACCGGGCTCACTTCCTTCCTAGTGGGCTGTCTGGAGGGATGCCCATTGGTTCCTCTTCAATCTCTGCTTCCTCCTCTGGGGATTCGCTGCTCACCCACGATCCCACCGTGACCAGCAGATCACAGGT
>NW_022148615.1:0-15701 GCF_901933205.1 Camarhynchus parvulus | reverse complement strand
GGGCAACCTCTAGAACACGATAGAGATGTTTTCTGTCCTGGCACAGTTTCCTCCCTTATGGTGACATAGTGGAAACAGAAGGGGTGTAGGTGACAAGAGGACGCTAAAAGGCCATGAACGAGCAGCACAACACTGGATTGTGGGTGCAATTTGCAAACTGATAGCAAAAACACCTTACCACTCTCCCGCCTTTTGCATTCACATTAAAAATTGTTATAGAAGGATTTTTGACAACTTTATTTTCCTTGGTGCAAAACACTCTGCAAAACTTTGTGCAACCTCTAGAACACGATAGGAGATGTTTTTCTGTCCTGGCACAGTTTCTCCCTTGCGAGACATAGTGGGAAAGCTTTTTCTAAGGTGTAGGTGACAAGAGACGCTAAAGGCCAAGAAGAAGCAGCACAACACTGGCATTGTGGTGCAGTTTGCAAACTGATAGAAAACAGTACCTTACCACTCTCCTGCCTTTTGCATTCACATGAATATTGTAATAGAAGGAGTTTTGGACAACTTTCTTTTCCTTGGTGCAAAAACACTCTGCAAACCTTTGTGCAACCTCTAGAACACGATAGAGATGTTTTCTGTCCTGGCACAGTTTCTCCTGCGAGACATAGTGGGAAAGCTTTTTCTAAGGTGTAGGTGACAAGAGACGCTAAAAGACAAAAAGACAACACTGGCATTGTGTGTGCATCCGCAGTGCCTTACCTCCCACTCTTTGCCTTTTCCAGCACATGAATATTGAAAAGAAGGAGTTTTGGACAACTTTCTTTTCCTTGGTGCAAAACACTGCAAACCTTTTAACCTCTAGAACACGATAGGAGATGTTTTTCTGTCCTGGCACAGTTTCTCCTTTATGAGACATAGTGAGAAAGCTTTTTTCTAAGGTGTAGGTGACAAGAGACGCTAAAAGGACAAAGCGCAGCACAACACTGGCATTGTGTGCATTTTGCAAACTGATGGAAAACAGTACCTTACCACTCTCCTGCCTTTTGCATTCACATGAATATTTTAAAGAAGGAGTTTTGGACGAACTTTCTTTTCCTTGGTGCAAAACACTCTGCAAACCTTTGTGCAACCTCTAGAACACGATAGGAGATGTTTTCTGTCCTGGCACAGTTTCTCCTTGCGAGACATAGTGAGAAAGCTTTTTCTAAGGTGTAGGTGACAAGAGACGCTAAAGGACAAGAACGAAGCAGCACAACACTGGCATTGTGGGTGCATTTTGCAAACTGATGGAAAACAGTACCTTACCACTCTCCTGCCTTTGCATTCACATGAATATTGAAAAAGAAGGAGTTTTGGACGACTTTCTTTTCCTTGGTGCAAAACACTCTGCAAACCTTTGTGCAACCTCTAGAACACGATAGGAGATGTTTTCTGTCCTGGCACAGTTTCTCCTTAGTCGAAACATAGGTGAAAGCTTTTCTAAGGTGTAGGTGACAAGAGGGCGGCACAATAAAGGCCACCGGAAAAGAAGGTGAAGCAGCACAACACTGGCATTGTGTGTGCAGCTTGCAAACTGATAGAAAACAGTACCTTACCACTCTCCTGCCTTTTACATTCACATGAATATTGCAAAGAAGGAGTTTTGGACAACTTTCTTTTCCTTGGTGCAAAACACTGTACAAACCTTTGTGCAACCTCTAGAACACGATAGGAGATGTTTTCTGTCCTGGCACAGTTTCTCCTTGCCAGACATAGTGGAAAAGCTTTTCTAAGGTGTAGGTGACAAGAGACGCTTTTAAAGGACAAAACGAAGCAGCACAACACTGGCATTGTGTGTGCAGTTTGCAAACTGATGGAAAACAGTACCTTACCACTCTCCTGCCTTTTGCATTCACATGAATATTGAAAAGAAGGAGTTTTGGACGACTTTCTTTTCCTTGGTGCAAAACACTCTGCAAACCTTTGTGCAACCTCTAGAACACGATAGGAGATGTTTTCTGTCCTGGCACAGTTTCTCCTTGCGAGACATAGTGAGAAAGCTTTTTCTAAAAGGTGTAGGTGACAAGAGACGCTAAAGGCCAAAGAATGAAGCAGCACAACACTGGCATTGTGTGCATTTTGCAAACTGATGGAAAACAGTACCTTACCACTCTCCTGCCTTTTGCATTCACATGAATATTGAAAAAGAAGGAGTTTTGGACAACTTTCTTTTCCTTGGTGCAAAACACTCTGCAAACCTTTGTGCAACCTCTAGAACACGATAGGAGATGTTTTCTGTCCTGGCACAGTTTCTCCTTGCGAGACATAGTGAAAAGCTTTTTTCTAAGGTGTAGGTGACAAGAGGCGGCTAAAGGACAAACGAAGCAGCACAACACTGGCATTGTGTGCATTTTGCAAACTGATAGAAAACAGTACCTTACCACTCTCCTGCCTTTTGCATTCACATGAATATTGCAATAGAAGGAGTTTTGGACAACTTTTTTTCTTGGTGCAAAACACTCTGCAAACCTTTGTGCAACCTCTAGAACACGATAGGAGATGTTTTCTGTCCTGGCACAGTTTCTCCTTTTCGAGACATAGTGAAAAGCTTTTTCTAAGGTGTAGGTGACAAGAGACGCTAAAGGCCAAGAACGAAGCAGCACAACACTGGCATTGTGGGTGCAGCTTGCAAACTGATGGAAAACAGTACCTTACCACTCTCCTGCCTTTTGCATTCACATGAATATTGCAATAGAAGGAGTTTTGGACAACTTTCTTTTCCTTGGTGCAAAACACTCTGCAAAACTTTGTGCAACCTCTAGAACACGATAGGAGATGTTTTCTGTCCTGGCACAGTTTCTCCTTCTTGAGACATAGTGAGAAAGCTTTTTCTAAGGTTGTAGGTGACAAGAGACGCTAAAGGCCAAGAACGAAGCAGCAAACACTGGCATTGTGTGTGCATTTGCAAACTGATGGAAAACAGTACCTTACCACTCTCCTGCCTTTTGCATTCACATGAATATTGAAATAGAAGGAGTTTTGGACAACTTTCTTTTCCTTGGTGCAAAACACTCTGCAAACCTTTGTGCAACCTCTAGAACATGATAGGAGATGTTTTCTGTCCTGGCACAGTTTCTCCTTGCCAGACATAGTGGGAAAGCTTTTCTAAGGTGTAGGTGACAAGAGATTCTAAAGGACAAACGAAGCAGCACAACACTGGCATTGTGTGTGCATTTTGCAAACTGATGGAAAACAGTACCTTACCACTCTCCTGCCTTTTGCATTCACATGAATATTGAAAAAGAAGGAGTTTTGGACGACTTTCTTTTCCTTGGTGCAAAACACTCTGCAAACCTTTGTGCAACCTCTAGAACACGATAGGAGATGTTTTCTGTCCTGGCACAGTTTCTCCTTTGCGAGACATAGTGAGAAAGCTTTTCTAAGGTGTAGGTGACAAGAGACGCTAAAGGACAAAACGAAGCAGCACAACACTGGCATTGTGTGTGCATTTTGCAAACTGATGGAAAACAGTACCTTACCACTCTCCTGCCTTTTGCATTCACATGAATATTGAAAAAGAAGGAGTTTTGGACAACTTTCTTTTTCTTGGTGCAAAACACTCTGCAAACCTTTGTGCAACCTCTAGAACACGATAGGAGATGTTTTCTGTCCTGGCACAGTTTCTCCTTGCGAGACATAGTGGGAAAGCTTTTTCTAAGGTGTAGGTGACAAGAGACGCTAAAAGGCCATGAACGAAGCAGCACAACACTGGCATTGTGTGTGCATTTTGCAAACTGATGGAAAACAGTACCTTACCACTCTCCTGCCTTTTGCATTCACATGAATATTGCAAAAGAAGGAGTTTTGGACAACTTTCTTTTCCTTGGTGCAAAACACTCTGCAAACCTTTGTGCAACCTCTAGAACACGATAGGGAGATGTTTTCTGTCCTGGCACAGTTTCTCCTTGCGAGACATAGTGAAAAGCTTTTTCTAAGGTGTAGGTGACAAGAGACGCTAAAGGACATGAACGAAGCAGCACAACACTGGCATTGTGGGTGCATTTTGCAAACTGATGGAAAACAGTACCTTACCACTCTCCTGCCTTTTGCATTCACATGAATATTGAATAGAAGGAGTTTTTGGACGAACTTTCTTTTCCTTGGTGCAAAACACTCTGCAAACCTTTGTGCAACCTCTAGAACACGATAGGAGATGTTTTCTGTCCTGGCACAGTTTCTCCTTGCGAGACATAGTGGAAAGCTTTTTGCTAAGGTGTAGGTGACAAGAGACACTAAAGGCCAAAAACGACGGGCAGCACAACACTGGCATTGTGGTGTGCATTTTGCAAACTGATGGAAAACAGTACCTTACCACTCTCCTGCCTTTTGCATTCACATGAATATTGCAAAAGAAGGAGTTTTTGGACGACTTTCTTTTCCTTGGTGCAAAACACTCTGCAAACCTTTGTGCAACCTCTAGAACACGATAGGAGATGTTTTCTGTCCTGGCACAGTTTCTCCTTGCGAGACATAGTGAGAAAACTTTTTCTAAGGTGTAGGTGACAAGAGACGCTAAAGGCCATGAACGAAGCAGCACAACACTGGCATTGTGTGTGCAGTTTGCAAACTGATGGAAAACAGTACCTTACCACTCTCCTGCCTTTTGCATTCACATGAATATTGCAAAAGAAGGAGTTTTGGACAACTTTCTTTTCCTTGGTGCAAAACACTCTGCAAACCTTTGTGCAACCTCTAGAACACGATAGGAGATGTTTTCTGTCCTGGCACAGTTTCTCCTTATGGTGACATAGTGAGGAAAGCTTTTTTCTAAGGTGTAGGTGACAAGAGACGCTAAAGGCCAAGAACGAAGCAGCACAACACTGGCATTGTGGGTGCAGTTTGCAAACTGATAGAAAACAGTACCTTACCACTCTCCTGCCTTTTGCATTCACATTAATATTGTAATAGAAGGAGTTTTGGACGACTTTTTTTCCTTGGTGCAAAACACTCTGCAAACCTTTGTGCAACCTCTAGAACACGATAGGAGATGTTTTCTGTCCTGGCACAGTTTCTCCTTTCAAGACATAGTGGGAAAGCTTTTTCTAAGGTGTAGGTGACAAGAGACGCTAAAGGCCAAGAACGAAGCAGCACAACACTGGCATTGTGGGTGCAGTTTGCAAACTGATAGAAAACAGTACCTTACCACTCTCCTGCCTTTTGCATTCACATGAATATTGCAATAGAAGGAGTTTTGGACAACTTTCTTTTCCTTGGTGCAAAACACTCTGCAAACCTTTGTGCAACCTCTAGAACACGATAGGAGATGTTTTCTGTCCTGGCACAGTTTCTCCTTTCGAGACATAGTGGGAAAGCTTTTTCTAAGGTGTAGGTGACAAGAGACGCTAAAGACCATGAGATACAAGCTCTGGCATTGTGGGTAAGCTTGCAAACTGATGGAAGAAGTACCTTACCACTCTCCTGCCTTTTGCATTCACATGAATATTTAAAAAGAAGGAGTTTTGGAGCCGGAGAGAGTTTCTTTTTCCAAAGGCATTTCCAACGGAGCAAACACTGGCATTGTGGGTGCAGCCTCTAGAAAAACTGATAGAAAACAGTGTTTTCTGTCCTGCCTTTTTCTCCTTCTGAGAATATTGCAAAAGAAGGAGTTTTGGACAACTTTCTTTTCCTTCATGCAAAACACTCTGCAAAACCTTTGTGCAACCTCTAGAACATGATAGGAGATGTTTTCTGTCCTGGCACAGTTTCTCCTTATTGAAATAGACATAGTTTTGGGCGCTTTTCCTAAGGTGCAGGTGACAAGAGACGCCCAAACCTCGAAGAACGAAGCAGCACAACACTGGCATTGTGGGTGCAGTTTGCAAACTGATAGAAAACAGTACCTTACCACTCTCCTGCCTTTTGCATTCACATGAAAATTGTAATAGAAGGAGTTTTGGACGACTTTTTTTTCCTTGGTGCAAAACACTCTGCAAACCTTTGTGCAACCTCTAGAACATGTTAGGAGATGTTTTCTGTCCTGGCACAGTTTCTCCTTGCGAGACATAGTGGGAAAGCTTTTTCTAAGGTGTAGGTGACAAGAGACGCTAAAGGCCAAGAACGAAGCAGCACAACACTGGCATTGTGTGTGCATTTTGCAAACTGATGGAAAACAGTACCTTACCACTCTCCTGCCTTTTGCATTCACATGAATATTGCAATAGAAGGAGTTTTGGACGACTTTCTTTTCCTTTTGCAAAACACTCTGCAAAAGGATTTGTGCAACCTCTAGAACACGATAGGAGATGTTTTCTGTCCTGGCACAGTTTCTCCTCCTGGCACAGTTTCTCCTTGAGACATAGTGAAAAGCTTTTTCTAAGGTGTAGGTGACAAGAGACGCTAAAGGCCAAGAACGAAGCAGCACAACACTGGCATTGTGGGTGCAGCTTGCAAACTGATAGAAAACAGTACCTTACCACTCTCCTGCCTTTTGCATTCACATGAATATTGCAAAAGAAGGAGTTTTGGACAACTTTCTTTTCCTTGGTGCAAAACACTCTGCAAACCTTTGTGCAACCTCTAGAACACGATAGGAGATGTTTTCTGTCCTGGCACAGTTTCTCCTTGCGAGACATAGTGAGAAAGCTTTTTCTAAGGTGTAGGTGACAAGAGACGCTAAAGGCCAAGAACGAAGCAGCACAACACTGGCATTGTGTGTGCATTTTGCAAACTGATAGAAAACAGTACCTTACCACTCTCCTGCCTTTTGCATTCACATGAATATTGAAAAAGAAGGAGTTTTGGACGAATTTCTTTTCCTTGGTGCAAAACACTCTGCAAACCTTTGTGCAACCTCTAGAACACGATAGGAGATGTTTTCTGTCCTGGCACAGTTTCTCCTTTATGACATAGTGAGAAAGCTTTTTCTAAGGTGTAGGTGACAAGAGACGCTAAAGGCCAAGAACTTAGCAGCACAACACTGGCATTGTGGGTGCAGTTTGCAAACTGATAGAAAACAGTACCTTACCACTCTCCTGCCTTTTGCATTCACATGAATATTGCAAAAGAAGGAGTTTTGGACGACTTTTTTTTCCTTGGTGCAAAACACTCTGCAAACCTTTGTGCAACCTCTAGAACACGATAGGAGATGTTTTCTGTCCTGGCACAGTTTCTCCTTGCGAGACATAGTGAGAAAGCTTTTCTAAGGTGTAGGTGACAAGAGACGCTAAAGGACAAAACGAAGCAGCACAACACTGGCATTGTGGGTGCAGCTTGCAAACTGATAGAAAACAGTACCTTACCACTCTCCTGCCTTTTGCATTCACATGAATATTGAAAAAGAAGGAGTTTTGGACGAGTTTCTTTTCCTTGGTGCAAAACACTCTGCAAACCTTTGTGCAACCTCTAGAACACGATAGGAGATGTTTTCTGTCCTGGCACAGTTTCTCCTTGCGAGACATAGTGGGAAAGCTTTTTCTAAGGTGTAGGTGACAAGAGACGCTAAAGGCCAAGAACGAAGCAGCACAACACTGGCATTGTGGTGCAGTTTGCAAACTGATAGAAAACAGTACCTTACCACTCTCCTGCCTTTTGCATTCACATGAATATTGCAAAGAAGGAGTTTTGGACGAGTTTCTTTTCCTTGGTGCAAAACACTCTGCAAACTTTTGTGCAACCTCTAGAACACGATAGGAGATGTTTTCTGTCCTGGCACAGTTTCTCCTTGCGAGACATAGTGAGAAAGCTTTTTCTAAGGTGTAGGTGACAAGAGACGCTAAAGGCCAAAACGAAGCAGCACAACACTGGCATTGTGGGTGCAGTTTGCAAACTGATGGAAAACAGTACCTTACCACTCTCCTGCCTTTTGCATTCACATGAATATTGTTAAAGAAGGAGTTTTGGACGACTTTCTTTTCCTTGGTGCAAAACACTCTGCAAACCTTTGTGCAACCTCTAGAACACGATAGGAGATGTTTTCTGTCCTGGCACAGTTTCTCCTTCTTGCGAGACATAGTGGAAAGCTTTTTCTAAGGTGTAGGTGACAAGAGACGCTAAAGGCCAAGAACGAAGCAGCACAACACTGGCATTGTGGGTGCAGTTTGCAAACTGATAGAAAAACAGTACCTTACCACTCTCCTGCCTTTTGCATTCACATGAATATTGCAATAGAAGGAGTTTTGGACAACTTTCTTTTCCTTTGGTGCAAAAACACTCTGCAAACCTTTGTGCAACCTCTAGAACACGATAGGAGATGTTTTCTGTCCTGGCACAGTTTCTCCTTGCGAGACATAGTGAGAAAGCTTTTTCTAAGGTGTAGGTGACAAGAGACGCTAAAGGCGAAGAACGAAGCAGCACAACACTGGCATTGTGGCTGCAGTTTGCAAACTGATAGAAAACAGTACCTTACCACTCTCCTGCCTTTTTCCGCATTCACATGAATATTGCAAAAGAAGGAGTTTTGGAACACTTTCATTTCCTGCAGTGCAAAACACTCTGCAAACAGTACTTTTGTGCAACCTCTAGAACACATGATAGGAGATGTTTTTGGACGACTTCCTGGCACAGTTTCTCCTTTTGTGAGACATAGTGAGAAAGGCTTTTTCTAAGGTGTTTCCTAAGACAAGAGACGCTTAAAGGCCAAAACGAAGCAGCACAACACTGGCATTGTGGGTGCAGTTTGCAAACTGATAGAAAACAGTACCTTACCACTCTCCTGCCTTTTGCATTCACATGAATATTGTTGTAGAAGGAGTTTTGGACAACTTTCTTTTCCTTGGTGCAAAACACTCTGCAAACCTTTGTGCAACCTCTAGAACACGATAGGAGATGTTTTCTGTCCTGGCACAGTTTCTCCTTTGCGAGACATAGTGGGAAAGCTTTTTCTAAGGTGTAGGTGACAAGAGACGCTTAAAGGCCAAGAACGAAGCAGCACAACACTGGCATTGTGGGTGCAGTTTTGCAAACTGATAGAAAACAGTACCTTACCACTCTCCTGCCTTTTTGCATTCACATGAATATTGCAAAAGAAGGAGTTTTGGACGACTTTTTTTTCCTTGGTGCAAAACACTCTGCAAACCTTTGTGCAACCTCTAGAACACGATAGGAGATGTTTTCTGTCCTGGCACAGTTTCTCCTTTTCGAGACATAGTGGGAAAGCTTTTTCTAAGGTGTAGGTGACAAGAGACGCTAAAGGCCAAAAACGAAGCAGCACAACACTGGCATTGTGGGTGCAGTTTGCAAACTGATAGAAAACAGTACCTTACCACTCTCCTGCCTTTTGCATTCACATGAATATTGCAATAGAAGGAGTTTTGGACGACGTTCTTTTCCTTGGTGCAAAACACTCTGCAAACCTTTGTGCAACCTCTAGAACACGATAGGAGATGTTTTCTGTCCTGGCACAGTTTCTCCTTGCGAGACATAGTGGGAAAGCTTTTTTCTAAGGTGTAGGTGACAAGAGACGCTAAAGGCCAAAACGAAGCAGCACAACACTGGCATTGTGGGTGCAGTTTGCAAACTGATAGAAAACAGTACCTTACCACTCTCCTGCCTTTTGCATTCACATGAATATTGCAAAAGAAGGAGTTTTGGACGACTTTTCTTTTCCTTGGTGCAAAACACTCTGCAAACCTTTTGTGCAACCTCTAGAACACGATAGGAGATGTTTTCTGTCCTGGCACAGTTTCTCCTTGCGAGACATAGTGAGAAAGCTTTTTCTAAGGTGTAGGTGACAAGAGACGCTAAAAGCCAAGAACTCAAGCAGCACAACACTGGCATTGTGGGTGCAGTTGCAAACTGACCTTACCACTCCCTGCCTTTTGCATTCACATGAATATTGCAATAGAAGGAGTTTTGGACGACTTTCTTTTCCTTGGTGCAAAACACTCTGCAAAACCTTTCAACCTCTAGAACACGATAGGAGATGTTTTCTGTCCTGGCACAGTTTCTCCTTTGCGGGACATAGTGGAAAGCTTTTGCTAAGGTGTAGGTGACAAGAGACGCTAAAGGCCAAAACGATGGAGCACAACACTGGCATTGTGTGTGCAGCTTGCAAACTGATAGAAAACAGTTCCTTTGCACTTGTTTGCCTTTTAAATTCACATTAATATTGTCAAGGGAAGGAGTTTTGGACAACTTTCTTTTCTTGCTTCATGCAAAACACTCTGCAGACCTCCGTGCACCCTCTAGAAGACGATGGGAGATGTTTTCTGTCCTGGCACAGTTTCTCCTTGCGCAACATAGTGGGAAAGCTTTTCCTAAGGTGTAGGTGACAAGAGACGCTAAAGGAAAAGAATGAAGCAGCACAACACTGGCATTGTGGGAGCAGTTTGCAAACTGATAGGAAACAGTACCTTACCACTCTCCTGCCTTTTGCATTCACATTAAAATTGTAATAGAAGGAGTTTTGGACGACTTTTTTTCCTTGGTGCAAAACACTCTGCAAACCTTTGTGCAACCTCTAGAACACTATAGGAGATGTTTTCTGTCCTGGCACAGTTTCTCCTTTCAAGACATAGTGGGAAAGCTTTTTCTAAATTGTAGGTGACAAGAGACGCTAAAGGCCAAGAACGAAGCAGCACAACACTGGCATTGTGTGTGCAGTTTGCAAACTGATAGAAAACAGTACCTTACCACTCTCCTGCCTTTTGCATTCACATTAAAATTGTAATAGAAGGAGTTTTGGACGACTTTCTTTTCCTTGGTGCAAAACACTCTGCAAACCTTTGTGCAACCTCTAGAACTCGATCGGAGATGATTTCCATCCTGGCACAGTTTCTCCTTTCAAGACATAGTGGGAAAGCTTTTTCTAAGGTGTAGGTGACAAGAGACGCTAAAGGCCAAGAACGAAGCAGTGCAACACTGGCATTGTGGGTGCAATTTGCAAACTGATAGAAAACAGTACCTTACCACTCTCCTGCCTTTTGCATTCACATGAATATTGAAAAAGAAGGAGTTTTGGACAACTTTCTTTTCCTTGGTGCAAAACACTCTGCAAACCTTTGTGCAACCTCTAGAACATGATAGGAGATGTTTTCTGTCCTGGCACAGTTTCTCCTTGCGAGACATAGTCGGAAAGCTTTTGCTAAGATGTAGGTGACAAGAGACGCTAAAGACGAAGATACAGAGCTCTCCGAAGCTAAGCCCAGGTCCAGGGCGTCTTTCGGCAGAAGCCGCGCTCCGGAGCACACGGCTAGCGGCACAATGCCCTTTACGCGAAGAAGCCGCTTCTTCGCCTCCGGTAGCCGGATAGAGCGGCATGTTCCCAATGGCGATAACGAAGCAGCACAACACTGGCATTGTGTGTGCATTTTGCAAACTGATAGAAAACAGTGCCTTACCACTCTCCTGCGTTTTACATTCATATTAAAATTGTAATAGCAGGAGTTTTGGACGACTTTCTTTTCCTTGGTGCAAAACACTCTGCAAACCTTTGTGCAACCTCTAGAACATGTTAGGAGATGTTTTCTGTCCTGGCACAGTTTCTCCTTGCGAGACATAGTGGGAAAGCTTTTTCTAAGGTGTAGGTGACAAGAGACGCTAAAGGCCAAGAACGAAGCAGCACAACACTGGCATTGTGGGTGCAGTTTGCAAACTGATAGAAAACAGTACCTTACCACTCTCCTGCCTTTTGCATTCACATGAATATTGCAATAGCAGGAGTTTTGGACGACTTTCTTTTCCTTGGTGCAAAACACTCTGCAAACCTTTGTGCAACCTCTAGAACATGTTAGGAGATGTTTTCTGTCCTGGCACAGTTTCTCCTTGCGAGACATAGTGGGAAAGCTTTTTCTAAGCTGTAGGTGACAAGAGAGGCTAAACGGGAAGTACGAAGCAGCACAACACTGGCATTGTGTGTGCATTTTGCAAACTGATGGAAAACAGTACCTTACCACTCTCCTGCCTTTTGCATTCACATGAATATTGCAAAAAAGGAGTTTTGGACGACTTTCTTTTCCTTGGTGCAAAACACTCTGCAAACCTTTGTGCAACCTCTAGAACACGATAGGAGATGTTTTCTGTCCTGGCACAGTTTCTCCTTGCGAGACATAGTGGGAAAGCTTTTCCTAAGGTGTAGGTGACAAGAGACGCTAAAGGCCATGAACGAAGCAGCACAACACTGGCATTGTGGGTGCAGCTTGCAAACTGATAGAAAACAGTACCTTACCACTCTCCTGCCTTTTGCATTCACATGAATATTGCAATAGAAGGAGTTTTGGATGACTTTCTTTTCCTTGGTGCAAAACACTCTGCAAACCTTTGTGCAACCTCTAGAACACGATAGGAGATGTTTTCTGTCCTGGCACAGTTTCTCCTTGCGAGACATAGTGGGAAAGCTTTTTCTAAGGTGTAGGTGACAAGAGACGCTAAAGGCCAAGAACGAAGCAGCACAACACTGGCATTGTGGGTGCAGCTTGCAAACTGATAGAAAACAGTACCTTACCACTCTCCTGCCTTTTGCATTCACATGAATATTGCAAAAGAAGGAGTTTTGGACGACTTTCTTTTCCTTGGTGCAAAACACTCTGCAAACCTTTGTGCAACCTCTAGAACACGATAGGAGATGTTTTCTGTCCTGGCACAGTTTCTCCTTGCGAGACATAGTGGGAAAGCTTTTTCTAAAGTGTAGGTGACAAGAGATGCTAAAGGCCAAGAACGAAGCAGCACAACACTGGCATTTTGGGTGCAGTTTGCAAACTGATAGAAAACATTACCTTACCACTCTCCTGCCTTTTGCATTCACATTAAAATTGTTATAGAAGGAGTTTTGGACGACTTTCTTTTCCTTGGTGCAAAACACTCTGCAAACCTTTGTGCAACCTCTAGAACACGATAGGAGATGTTTTCTGTCCTGGCACAGTTTCTCCTTGCGAGAGATAGTGGGAAAAATTTTTGCTAAGGTGTAGGTGACAAGAGACGCTAAACGCGAAGAACGAAGCAGCACAACACTGGCATTGTGGCTGCAGTTTGCAAACTGATAGAAAACAGTACCTTACCACTCTCCTGCCTTTTGCATTCACATGAATATTGCAAAAGAAGGAGTTCTGGACGACTTTCTTTTCCTTGGTGCAAAACACTCTGCAAACGTTTGTGCAACCTCTAGAAAACGATAGGAGATGTTTTCTGTCCTGGCACAGTTTCTCCTTGCGAGACATAGTGGGAAAGCTTTTTCTAAGGTGTAGGTGACAAGAGACGCTAAAGGACAAGAACGAAGCAGCACAACACTGGCATTGTGGGTGCAGTTTGCAAACTGATAGAAAACAGTACCTTACCACTCTCCTGCCTTTTGCATTCACATTAAAATTGTAATAGAAGGAGTTTTGGACGACTTTCTTTTCCTTGGTGCAAAACACTCTGCAAACCTTTGTGCAACCTCTAGAACACGATAGGAGATGTTTTCTGTCCTGGCACAGTTTCTCCTTGCGAGACATAGTGGGAAAGCTTTTTCTAAGGTGTAGGTGACAAGAGACGCTAAAGGCCAAGAACGAAGCAGCACAACACTGGCATTGTGGCTGCAGTTTGCAAACTGATAGAAAACAGTACCTTACCACTCTCCTGCCTTTTGCATTCACATGAATATTGCAAAAGAAGGAGTTCTGGACGACTTTCTTTTCCTTGGTGCAAAACACTCTGCAAACTTTTGGGCAACCTCTAGAACACGATAGGAGATGTTTTCTGTCCTGGCACAGTTTCTCCTTGCGAGACATAGTGGGAAAGCTTTTCGTAAGGTGTAGGTGACAAGAGGCGCTAAAGGCCAAAACTAAACGCAGCAGCAACACTGACATTGTGGGTGCAATTTGCAAACTGATAGAAAACAGTACCTTACCACTCTCCTGCCTTTTGCATTCACATTAAAATTGTTATAGAAGGAGTTTTGGACTACTTTCTTTTCCTTGGTGCAAAACACTCTGCAAACTTTTGGGCAACCTCTAGAACACGATAGGAGATGTTTTCTGTCCTGGCACAGTTTCTCCTTGCGAGACATAGTGGGAAAGCTTTTCGTAAGGTGTAGGTGACAAGAGACGCTAAAGGCCAAGAACGAAGCAGCACAACACTGGCATTGTGGGTGCAGTTTGCAAACTGATAGAAAACAGTACCTTACCACTCTCCTGCCTTTTGCATTCACATTAAAATTGTTATAGAAGGAGTTTTGGACGACTTTCTTTTCCTTGGTGCAAAACACTCTGCAAACCTTTGTGCAACCTCTAGAACACGATAGGAGATGTTTTCTGTCCTGGCACAGTTTCTCCTTGCGAGACATAGTGGGAAAGCTTTTTGCTAAGGTGTAGGTGACAAGAGACGCTAAAGGCGAAGATACAACACTGAGCTATCCAGTTTGCAAACTGATAGAAAACAGTACCTCCCGGCCTGCCTTTTGCATTCAGAATATTGCAAAAGAAGGAGTTTTGGACGACGCCTTGGCGCAAAACGGCACAATGCTTTTTGCAACCTCTAGAACACGATAAGCCGTTTCCTGTCCTCCAATTTCTCCTTGCGGAGAGATAGTGGCATCTTTCCAAAGGTAGGTGACAAGAACGCTAAAGGCCAAGAACGCACAACACTGGCATTGTGGGTGCAGCTTGCAAACTGATAGAAAACAGTACCTTACCACTCTCCTGCCTTTTGCATTCACATGAATATTGAAATAGAAGGAGTTTTGGACAACTTTCTTTTCCTTGGTGCAAAACACTCTGCAAACCTTTGTGCAACCTCTAGAACATGATAGGAGATGTTTTCTGTCCTGGCACAGTTTCTCCTTGCGAGACATAGTGGGAAAGCTTTTTCTAAGGTGTAGGTGACAAGAGACGCTAAAGGCCAAGAACGAAGCAGCACAACACTGGCATTGTGGGTGCAGTTTGCAAACTGATAGAAAACAGTACCTTACCACTCTCCTGCCTTTTGCATTCACATGAATATTGCAAAAGAAGGAGTTTTGGACGACTTTCTTTTCCTTGGTGCAAAACACTCTGCAAACCTTTGTGCAACCTCTAGAACACGATAGGAGATGTTTTCTGTCCTGGCACAGTTTCTCCTTGCGAGATATAGTGGGAAAAATTTTTCTAAGGTGTAGGTGGCAAGAGACGCTAAAGGCGAAAGAACGAAGCAGCACAACACTGGCATTGTGGGTGCAGTTTGCAAACGGATAGAAAACAGTACCTTTCCACTCTCCTGCCTTTTGCATTCACATGAATATTGCAATAGAAGGATTTTTGGACGACGTTCTATTCCTAGGTGCAAAACACTCTGCAAACCTTTGTGCAACCTCTAGAACACGATAGGAGATGTTTTCTGTCCTGGCACAGTTTCTCCTTGCGAGACATAGTCGGAAAGCTTTTGCTAAGGTGTAGGTGACAAGAGACGCTAAAGACGAAGATACGGAGCTCTCCAAAGCTAAGCGCCGGTCCCGGGCGTCTTTCAGCAGAAGCCGTGCTCCGGAGCGCACGGCGAGAGGCACAATACTCTTTGCGCGAAGAAGCCGCTTCTTCACCTCCGGGAGCCGGAGAGAGCGGTTTCTTCAGAAAGGCGAAGAACGATGGAGCACAACACTGGCATTGTGTGTGCAGCTTGCAAACTGGTAGAAAACAGTTCCTTTGCACTTTTTGCCTTTTAAACTCACATTAATATGGCAAGGGAAGGAGTTTTGGACAACTTTCTTCGGCTTCATGCAAAACACTCTGCAGACCTCCGTGCACCCTCTAGAAGACGATGGGAGATGTTTTCTGTCCTGGCACAGTTTCTCCTTGCGCGACATAGTGGGAAAGCTTTTCCTAAGGTGTAGG
>NW_022148614.1:0-15715 GCF_901933205.1 Camarhynchus parvulus | reverse complement strand
TGGACACCGTTGGCACTATCCAACCAGCCCGAGTTGGCACTGGTGCCAGCTTGGGTCTGGGAGGCATCCTGCGTATCGCCGATTTTCTGGGGCCAGCCGGCCACTCCGGGCCTATGGCCCCCAGATTCAAACAACGGGCAATCCATCTGAAATAAAAGTCACCAGCCCAGGTCCTTGATGTCGGATTGTGGGACTCCGTTGTCACTATCAAACCAGCTCGAGTTGGCACTGGTGCCAGCTTGGGTCTGGGAGGCATCCTGCGTATCGCCGATTTTCAGGAGCCAGCCGGCCACTCCGGGCCTATGGCCCCCAAACATAAACAACGGGCCTTTCCCTCTGAAACAAATATCACCAGCCCCGGTCCTTGATGGCAGATTGTGGGACTCCGTTGGCACTATCCAACCAGCCCGAGTTGGCACTGGTGCCTGCTCGGGTCTGGGAGGCAGCCTGCGTGTCGCGGATTTTCTGGAACCAGCCGACCACTCCGGGCCTATGTCCCCCAGATTCAAACAACGGGCCATTCCATCTGAAATAAATGTCACCAGCCCCGGTCCTTGATGGTGGATTGTGGGACTCCGTTGGCACTATCAAACCAGCCTGAGTTGGCACTGGTGCCAGCTTGGGTCTGGGAGGCATCCTGCGTATCGCGGATTTTCAGGAGCCAGCCGGCCACTCCGGGCCTATGGTCCCCAAACATAAACAACGGGCCTTCCCCTCTGAAACAAAAGTCACCAGCCCCGGTCCTTGATGGCAGATTTTGGGACTCCGTTGGCATTATCAATGCAGCCCGTGTTGGCACTGGTGCCAGCTTGGGTCTGGGAGGCATTCTGCGTATCGCAGATTTTCAGGAGCCAGCCGGCCACTCCAGGCCTATGATCCCCAAACATAAACAACGGGCCTTTCCCTCTGAAACAAAACTCACCAGCCCCGGTCCTTTATGGCAGATTGTGGGACTCCGTTGGCACTATCCAACCAGCCCGAGTTGGCACTGGTGCCTGCTCGGGTCTGGGAGGCATCCTGCGTATCGCGGATTTTCAGGACCCAGCCGGCCACTCGGGCCTATGGCCCCCAAACATAAACAACGGGCCTTTCCCTCTGAAACAAAAGTCACCAGCCCCGGTACTTGATGGCAGATTGTGGGAACCCGTTGGCACTATCCAACCAGCCCGAGTTGGCACTGGTGCCACCTCGGGTCTGGGAGGCATCCTGCGTAACCCGGATTTTCAGGAGACAGCTGGCCACTCCGAGCCTACGGCCCCCAAACATAAACCACGGGCCTTTCCCTCTGAAACAAATATCACCAGCCCCGGTCCTTGATGGCAGATTGTGGGACTCCGTTGGCACTATCCAACCAGCCCGATTTGGCACTGGTGCCAGCTTGGGTCTGGGAGGCATCCTGCGTATCGCGGATTTTCTGGAACCAGCCGACCACTCCGGGCCTATGTCCCCCAGATTCAAACAACGGGCCATTCCATCTGAAATAAATGTCAACAGGCCCGGTCCTTGATGGTGGATTGTGGGACTCCGTCGGCACTATCAAACCAGCCCGAGTTGGCACTGGTGCCACCTCGGGTCTGGGAGGCATCCTGCGTAACCCGGATTTTCAGGAGACAGCTGGCCACTCCGAGCCTACGGCCCCCAAATTTAAACAACGGGCCTTTCCCTCAGAAACAAAAGTCACCAGCCCCGGTCCTTGATGGCAGATTGTGGGACTCCGTTGGCACTATCAAACCAGCCCGAGTTGGCACTGGTGCCAGCTTGGGTCTGGGAGGCATCCTGCTTATCGCTGATTTTCAGGAGCCAGCCGGCCAGTGCGGGGTTAAGGCCCCCAGACACAAACAACGGGCCTTTCCCTCTGAAACAAAAGTCACCAGCCCCGGTCCTTGATGGCAGATTGTGGGACTCCGTTGGCACTATCCAACCAGCCCGAGTTGGCACTGGTGCCAGCGCGGGTCTGGGAGGCATCCCATGTATCGCTGGATTTTCAGGAGCCAGCCGGCCACTCGGGCCTATGGCCCCCAAACATAAAACAACGGGCCTTTCCCTCTGAAACAAAACTCAACAGCCCGGGTCCTTGATGGCAGATTTTGGGACTCCATTGGCACTATCAAACCAGCCCGAGTTGGCACTGGTGCCAGCTTGGGTCTGGGAGGCATCCTGCTTATCGCGGATTTTCTGGAACCAGCCGACCACTCCGGGCCTATGTCCCCCAGATTCAAACAACGGGCCATAAAATCTGAAATAAATGTCACCAGGCCCGGTCCTTGATGGTGGATTGTGGGACTCCGTCGGCACTATCAAACCAGCCCGAGTTGGCACTGGTGCCACCTCGGGTCTGGGAGGCATCCTGCGTAACCTGGATTTTCAAGAGACAGCTGGCCACTCCGAGCCTACGGCCCCCAAATTTAAACAACGGGCCTTTCCCTCAGAAACAAAGGTCACCAGGCCCGGTCCTTGATGGCAGATTGTGGGACTCCGTTGGCACTATCAAACCAGCCCGAGTTGGCACTGGTGCCAGCTTGGGTCTGGGAGGCATCCTGCGTATCGCTGATTTTCAGGAGCCAGCCGGCCAGTGCGGGGTTAAGGCCTCCAGACATAAACAACGGGCCTTTCCCTCTGAAACAAAAGTCACCAGCCCCGGTCCTTGATGGCAGATTGTGGGACTCCGTTGGCACTATCCAACCAGCCCGAGTTGGCACTGGTGCCAGCTCGGGTCTGGGAGGCATCCTGCGTATCGCGGATTTTCAGGAGCCAGCCGGCCACTCCGGGCCTATGGCCCCCAAACATAAACAACGGGCCTTTCCCTCTGAAACAAAACTCAACAGCCCGGGTCCTTGATGGCAGATTTTGGGACTCCATTGGCACTATCAAACCAGCCCGAGTTGGCACTGGTGCCAGCTCGGGTCTGGGAGGCATCCTGCGTATCGCGGATTTTCTGGAACCAGCCGACCACTCCGGGCCTATGTCCCCCAGATTCAAACAACGGGCCATTCCATCTGAAATAAATGTCACCAGGCCCGGTCCTTGATGGTGGATTGTGGGACTCCGTCGGCACTATCAAACCAGCCCGAGTTGGCACTGGTGCCACCTCGGGTCTGGGAGGCATCCTGCGTATCGCGGATTTTCTGGAGCCAGCCGGCCACTCCGGGCCTATGGCCCCCAGATTCAAATAACGGGCCATTCCAACTGAAACAAAAGTCACCAGCCCCGGTCCTTGATGGCAGATTGTGGGACTCCGTTGGCACTATCAAACCAGGCCGAGTTGGCACTGGTGCCAGCTCGGGTCTGGGAGGCATCCTGCGTATCGCCGATTTTCAGGAGCCAGCCGATCACTCCGGGCCTATGGCACCCAAACATAAACAACGGGCCTTTCCCTCTGAAACAAAAGTCACCAGCCCCGGTCCTTGATGGCAGATTGTGGGACTCCGTTGGCACTATCAAACCAGCCCGAGTTGGCACTGGTGCCAGCTTGGGTCTGGGAGGCATCCTGCGTATCGCGGATTTTCAGGAGCCAGCCGCCACTCCGGGCCTAAGGCCCCCAAACATAAACAACGGGCCTTTCCCTCTGAAACAAAAGTCACCAGCCCCGGTCCTTGATGGCAGATTGTGGAACTCCGTTGGCACTATCAAACCAGCCCGAGTTGGCACTGGTGCCAGCTCTGGTGTGGGAGGCATGCTGCGTATCGCGGATTTTCAGGAGCCAGCCGGCCACTCCAGGCCTATGGCCCCAAACATAATCAACGGGCCTTTCCCTCTGAAACAAAAGTCACCAGCCCCGGTCCTTGATGGCAGATTGTGGGACTCCGTTGGCACTATCCAACCAGCCCGAGTTGGCACTGGTGCCAGCTTGGGTCTGGGAGGCATCCTGCGTATCGCGGATTTTCAGGAGCCAGCCGGCCACTCCGGGCCACAGGCCCACAAACATAAACAACGGGGCTTTCCCTCTGAAACAAAAGTCACCAGCCCCGGTCCTTGATGGCAGATTGTGGGACTCCGTTGGCACTATCCAACCAGCCCGACTTGGCACTGGTGCCAGCTTGGGTCTGGGAGGCATCCTGCGTATCGCGGATTTTCAGGAGCCAACCCGGCCACTCGGGCCTATGGCCCCCAAATTTAAACAACGGGCCTTTCCCTCTGAAACAAAAGTCACCAGCCCCGGTCCTTGATGGCAGATTGTGGGACTCTGTTGGCACTATCCAACCAGCCCGAGTTGGCACTGGTGCCAGCTTGGGTCTGGGAGGCATCCTGCGTATCGCGGATTTTCAGGAGCCAGCCGGCCACTCTGGGCCTATGGCCCCAAACATAAACAACGTGCCGTTCCCTCAGAAACAAAAGTCACCAGCCCCGGTCCTTGATGGGAGATTGTGGGACTCCGTTGGCATTATCCAACCAGCCTGAGTTGGCACTGGTGCCAGCTTGGGTCTGGGAGGCATCCTGCGTATCGCCGGATTTTCAGGAGCCAGCCCGGCCACTCGGGCCTATGGCCCCCAAACATAAACAACGGGCCTTTCCCTCTGAAACAAAAGTCACCAGCCCCGGTCCTTGATGGCAGATTGTGGGACTCCCTTGGCACTATCAAGCCAGCCCGAGTTGGCACTGGTGCCAGCTTGGGTCTGGGAGGCATCCTGCGTATCGCCGATTTTCAGGAGCCAGCCGGCCACTCCGGGCCTACGGCCCACAAACATAAACAACGGACCTTTCCCTCTGAAAAAAAAGTCACCAGCCCCGGTCCTTGATGGCAGATTGTGGGACTCCGATGGCATTATCCAAGCAGCCCGAGTTGGCACTGGTGCCAGCTTGGGTCTGGGAGGCATCCTGCGTATCGCCGATTTTCAGGAGCCAGCCGGCCACTCCGGGCCACAGGCCCACAAACATAAACAACGGGCCTTTCCCTCTGAAACAAAAGTCACCAGCCCCGGTCCTTGATGGCAGATTGTGGGACTCCGTCGGCGCTACCAAACCAGCCTGTGTTGCCAGTGGTGCCAGCTTGGGTCTGGGAACCATCCTGAAAATCACCGAATTTCAGGAGCCAGCCGCCCACTCCCGACCACAGGACGCAGACAGAAACAAAGGCCCTTTTCCCTCCAAAGAAAACTCACCAGCCCTGGTTCTTTATGGCAGATTGCAGGAGTCCCTTGGCACTCTCAAACCAGCCCGAGTTGCCACTGGTGCCAGCTTGGGTCTGGGAACCATCCTGAAAATCACCGAATTTCAGGAGCCAGATGGCCACTGTCGGCCACAGGACCCAGACACAAACTAAGGCCCCTTTCTCTCGAAAAGAAAACTCACCGGTGCTGGTCCTTTATGGCAGATTGCAGGAGTCCCATGGCACTCTCAAAACAGCCCCAGTTGCCATGGGTGCCAGCTTGGGTCTGGGAACCATCCTGAAAATCATCGAATTTCAGGAGCCAGCCAGCCACTCCCGGCCACAGGACACAGATTGAAACAAAAGCCCTTTTACCTCGCAAAGATAACTCAACAGAGCTGGTTCTTTATGGCAGATTGCAGGAGTCCCTTGGCACTATCAAACCAGCCCGAGTTGGCACTGGTGAAAACTTGGGTCTGGGAACCATTCTGAAAATCACCGAATTTCAGGAGCCAGATGGCCACTCTCGGCCTCAGGACACAGACACAAACCAAGGCCTCTTTCTCTCGCAAAGAAAACTCACCAATGCTGGTTCTTTATGGCAGATTGCAGGAGTCCCTTGCCGCTCTCAAACAAGCCCGAGTTGGCACTGGTGCCAGCTTGGATCTGGGAGGCATCCTGCGTATCGCCGATTTTCATGAGCCAGCCAGCCACTCCGGGCCTATGGCCCCCAGATTCAAATAACGGGCCATTCCAACTGAAACAAAAGTCACCAGCCCCGGTCCTTGATGGCGGATTGTGGGACTCCGTTGGCACTATCAAACCAGCCCGACTTGGCACTGGTGCCAGCTTGGGTCTGGGAGGCATCCAGCGTATCGCTGATTTTCAGGAGCCAGCCGGCCACTCCGGGCCTATGGCCCCCAAACATAAACAACGGGACTTTCCCTCTGAAACAAAAGTCACCAGCCCCGGTCCTTGATGGGAGATTGTGGGACTCCCTTGGCATTATCCAACCAGCCCGAGTTGGCACTGGTGCCAGCTTGGGTCTGGGAGGCATCCTGCGTATCGCGGATTTTCAGGAGCCAGCCGGCCACTCCGGGCCTATGGTCCCCAAACATAAACAACGGGCCTTCTCCCCTGAAACAAAAGTCACCAGCCCCGGTCCTTGATGGCAGTTTTTGGGACTCCGTTGGCATTATCAATGCAGCCCGTGTTGGCACTGGTGCCAGCTTGGGTCTGGGAGGCATCCTGCGTATCGTGGATTTTCAGGAGCCAGCCGGCCACTCGAGGCCTATGGTCCCCAAACATAAACAACGGGCCTTTCCCTCTGAAACAAAAGTCACCAGCCCCGGTCCTTGATGGCAGATTGTGGGACTCCGTTGGCACTATCCAACCAGCCCGAGTTGGCACTGGTGCCTGCTTGGGTCTGGGAGGCATCCTGCGTATCGCGGATTTTCAGGACCCAGCCCGGCCACTCGGGCCTATGGCCCCCAAAACATAAACAACGGGCCTTTCCTCTGAAACAAAAGTCACCAGCCCCGGTACTTGATGGCAGATTGTGGGAACCCGTTGGCACTATCCAACCAGCCCGAGTTGGCACTGGTGCCACCTCGGGTCTGGGAGGCATCCTGCGTAACCCGGATTTTCAGGAGCCAGCTGGCCACTCCGAGCCTACGGCCCCCAAACATAAACCACGGGCCTTTCCCTCTGAAACAAATATCACCAGCCCCGGTCCTTGATGGCAGATTGTGGGACTCCGTTGGCACTATCCAACCAGCCCGATTTGGCACTGGTGCCAGCTTGGGTCTGGGAGGCATCCCTGAAAATATCGCGGATTTTCTGGAACCAGCCGACCACTCCGGGCCTATGTCCCCCAGATTTAAACAACGGGCCATTCCATCTGAAATAAATGTCACCAGGCCCGGTCCTTGATGGTGGATTGTGGGACTCCGTCGGCATTATCAAACCAGCCCGAGTTGGCACTGGTGCCACCTCGGGTCTGGGAGGCATCCTGCGTATCGCCGATTTTCAAAAGCCAGCCGTATTCTCCGGGCCTATGGCCCCCAAACATAAACAACGGGCCATTCCATCTAAAACAAAAGTCACCAGCCCCGGTCCTTGATGGCAGATTGTGGGCCTCCCTTGGCACTATCAAACCAGCCCGATTTGGCACTGGTGCCACTTTGGGTCTCGGAGGCATCCTGCGTATCGCCGATTTTCAGGAGACAGCCAGCCAGTCGGGGCCTATGGCCTCCAAACATAAACAACGGGCCTTTCCTTCTGGAACAAAAGTCACCAGCCCCGGTCCTTGATAGCAGATTGTGGAATCCGTTGGCACTATCAAACCAGGTCGAGTTGGCACTGGTGACAGCTCGGGTCTGGGAGGCATCCTGCGTATCGCGGATTTTCAGGAGCCAGCTGGCCACTCCGGGCCTATGGTCCCCAAAATTAAACAACGGGCCTTTCCCTCTGAAACAAAAGTCACCATCCCCGGTCCTTGGTGGCAGATTGTGGGACTCCGTTGGCACTATCCAACCAGCCCGAGTTGGATCTGGCGCCAGCTTGGGTCTGGGAGGCATCCTGCGTATCGCAGATATTCAGGAGCCAGACGGCCACTCCGGGCCTATGGCCCCCAAATATAAACAACGGGCCTTTCCCTCTGAAACAAAACTCACCAGCCCCGGTCCTTGATGGCAGATTGTGGGACTCCGTTGGCACTATCAAACCAGCCCGAGTTGGCACTGGTGCCAGCTTGGGTCTGGGAGGCATCCTGCGTATCGCGGATTTTCAGGAGCCAGCCAGCCCCACTCGGGCCTATGGCCCCCAAACATAAACAACGGGCCTTTCCCTCTGAAACAAAACTCACCAGCCCCGGTCCTTGATGGCAGATTTTGGGACTCCATTGGCACTATCAAACCAGCCCGAGTTGGCACTGGTGCCAGCTTGGGTCTGGGAGGCATCCTGCGTATCGCGGATTTTCTGGAACCAGCCGACCACTCCGGGCCTATGTCCCCCAGATTCAAACAACGGGCCATTCCATCTGAAATAAATGTCACCAGGCCCGGTCCTTGATGGTGGATTGTGGGACTCCGTTGGCACTATCAAACCAGCCCGAGTTGGCACTGGTGCCAGCTTGGGTCTGGGAGGCATCCCTAGCGATCGCGGATTTTCTGGAGCCAGCCCGGCCACTCGGGCCTATGGCCCCCAGATTCAAACAACGGGCCATTCCAACTGAAACAAAAGGCAGATTGTGGGACTCCGTTGGCACTATCCAACCAGCCCGAGTTGGCACTGGTGCCAGCTTGGGTCTGGGAGGCATCCTGCGTATCGCGGATTTTCAGGAGACAGCCTGCCACTCCGGGCCTAAGGGCCGCAAACATAAACAACGGGCCTTTCCCTCTGAAACAAAAGTCAACAGCCCCGGTCCTTGATGGCAGATTGTGGAACTCCGTTGGCACTATCAAGCCAGCCCGAGTTGGCACTGGTGCCAGCTCTGGTGTGGGAGGCATCCTGCGTATCGCGGATTTTCAGGAGCCAGCCCGGCCACTCCAGGCCTATGGCCCCAAACATAAACAACGGGCCTTTCCCTCTGAAACAAAAGTCACCAGCCCCGGTCCTTGATGGCAGATTGTGGGACTCCGTTGGCACTATCAAACCAGCCCGAGTTGGCACTGGTGCCAGCTTGGGTCTGGGAGGCATCCTGCGTATCGCGGATTTTCAGGAGCCAGCCGGCCACTCCGGCGCACAGGCCCCCAAACATAAACAACGGGCCTTTCCTCTGAAACAAAAGTCACCAGCCCCGGTCCTTGATGGCAGATTGTGGGACTCCGTTGGCACTATCCAACCAGCCCGACTTGGCACTGGGGACAGCTTGGGTCTGGGAGGCATCCTGCGTATCGGCGGATTTTTCAGGAGCCAGCCCGGCCACTCGGGCCTATGGCCCCAAATTTAAACAACGGGCCTTTCCCTCTGAAACAAAAAGTCACCAGCCCCGGTCCTTGATGGCAGATTGTGGGACTCTGTTGGCACTATCCAACCAGCCCGAGTTGGCACTGGTGCCAGCTTGGGTCTGGGAGGCATCCTGAAAATCACCGGATTTTCAGGAGCCAGCGGCCACTCTGGGCCTATGGCCCCAAACATAAACAACGGGCCTTTCCCTCAGAAACAAAAGTCACCAGCCCTGGTCCTTGATGGCAGATTGTGGGACTCCGTTGGCATTATCAAACCAGCCCGAGTTGGCACTGGTGCCAGCTTGGGTCTGGGAGGCATCCTGAAAATCGCCGATTTTCAGGAGCCAGATGGCCACTCCGGCCTATGGCCCCAAACATAAACAACGGGCCTTTCCCTCTGGAAACAAAAGTCACCAGCCCCGGTCCTTGATGGCAGATTGTGGGACTCCTTTGGCACTATCAAACCAGCCCGAGTTGGCACTGGTGCCAGCTTGGGTCTGGGAGGCATCCTGCGTATCGCCGATTTTCAGGAGCCAACTGGCCACTCGAGGGCCTATGCCCCCAAACATAAACAACGGGCCTTTCCCTCTGAAAAAAAGTCACCAGCCCCGGTCCTTGATGGCAGATTGTGGGACTCGTTGGCATTATCAAACCAGCCCGAGTTGGCACTGGTGCCAGCTTGGGTCTGGGAGGCATCCTGCCTATCGCCGGATTTTCAGGAGCCAACCCCGGCCACTCCGGGCCTATGGCCCCCAAACATAAACAACGGGCCTTTCCCTCTGAAACAAAAGTCACCAGCCCCGGTCCTTGATGGCAGATTGTGGGACTCCGTTGGCTACCAAACCAGCCTGTGTTGCCACTGGTGCCAGCTTGGGTCTGGGAACCATCCTGAAAATCACCGATTTTCAGGAGCCAGCCGGCCACTCCGGGCCACAGGGCTTAGACAGAAACAAAGGGCCTTTCCTCCAAACAAAAAACTCACCAGCCCTGGTTCTTTATGGCAGATTGCAGGAGTCCTTGGCACTCTCAAACCAGCCCGAGTTGCCACTGGTGCCAGCTTGGGTCTGGGAAACCATCCTGAAAATCACCCGATTTTCAGGAGCCAGATAACGGCCGGCCACAGGACCCAAACACAAACTAAGGCCCCTTTCTCTGAAAAAAAAAACCATCCCCTGGTCCTTTATGGCAGATTGCAGGAGTCCCATGGCACTATCAAAACAGCCCGAGTTGCCATGGGTGCCAGCTTGGGTCTGGGAACCATCCTGAAAAATCATCGAATTTCAGGAGCCAGCCAGCCACTCCGGCCCACAGGACCCCCAGATTGAAACAAAGCCCTTTTACCTCTGAAAGATAACTCAACAGAGCTGGTTCTTTATGGCAGATTGCAGGAGTCCCTTGGCACTATCAAACCAGCCCGAGTTGGCACTGGTGAAAGCTTGGGTCTGGGAACCATTCTGAAAATCACCGAATTTCAGGAGCCAGATGGCCACTCTCGGCCTCAGGACCCAAACACAAACCAAGGCCTCTTTCTCTGAAAGAAAAGTCACCAGCCCTGGTTCTTTATGGCAGATTGCAGGAGTCCCTTGCACTATCAAACAAGCCCGAGTTGGCACTGGTGCCAGCTTGGATCTGGGAGGCATCCCGCGACGCCGGATTTTCATGAGCCAGCCAGCCACCCGCCTAGCGGCCCCAAACAAACAACGGGCCATTCCTCTGAAACAAAAGTCACCAGCCCGGGTCCTTGATGGCAGATGTGGGACTCGTTGGCACTATCAAACCAGCCCGAGCTGGCACTGGTGCCAGCTTGGGTCTGGGGAGGCATCCAGCGTGACGCCGGATTTTCAGGAGCCAGCCGGCCACCCGGCCTATGGCCCCCAAACATAAACAACGCCCTTTCCCTCTGAAACAAAAGTCACCAGCCCTGGTCCTTGATGGCAGATTGTGGGACTCCCTTGGCACTATCCAAACCAGCCTGAGTTGGCACTGGTGCCAGCTTGGGTCTGGGAGGCATCCTGCGTATCGCTGGATTTTCAGGAGCCAGCCGCCACTCCGGGCCTATGGTCCCCAAACACAAACAACGGGCCATTCCATCTGAAACAAAAAGTCACCAGCCCCGGGTCTTGATGGCAGATTTTGGGACTCCTGGCACTATCAAAACAGCCCGAGTTGGCACTGGTGCCAGCTTGGGTCTGGGAGGCATCCTGCGTATCGCAGATTTTCAGGAGCCAGCCGGCCACCGAGGCCTATGGCCCTAAACATAAACAACGGCCATTCCCTCTGAAACAAAAAGTCACCAGCCCCGGTCCTTGATGGCAGATTGTGGGACTCCGTTGGCACTATTCAACCAGCCCGAGTTGGCACTGGTGCCAGCTCGGGTCTGGGAGGCATCCCGCGATCGGGATTTTCAGGACCCAGCCGGCTACTCTCCGGCCTATGGCCCCAAACATAAACAACGGGCCTTTCCCTCTGAAACAAAAGTCACCAGCCCCGGTCCTTGATGGCAGATTGTGGGAACCCGTTGGCACTATCAAACCAGTCCGAAGTTGGCACTGGTGCCAGCTTCGGTCTGGGAGGCATCCCATGCAATATCGGATTTTCAGGAGCCAGCCTGGCCACTCGGAGCCTATGGCCCCCAAACATAAACCACGGGCCTTTCCCCTGAAAACAAATATCACCAGCCCCGGTCCTTGATGGCAGATTGTGGGACCCCGTTGGCACTATCCAACCAGCCCGAGTTGGCACTGTTGCCAGCTTGGGTCTGGGAGGCATCCAGCGTATCGCTGGATTTTCTGGAACCAGCCGACCACTCGGGCCTATGTCCCCCAAATTTCAAACAACGGGCCATTCCATCTGAAATAAATGTCACCAGCCCCGGTCCTTGATGGTGGATTGTGGGACTCCGTTGGCACTATCAGAAAACCAGCCCGAGTTGGCACTGGTGCCAGCTTGGGGGTCTGGGAGGCATCCTGCGTACGGCAGGGATTTTCGTTGGAGCCAGCCTGGGTTGGCATTCTCGGGCCTATGGTCCCCAAACATAAACAACGGGCCTTTCCATCTGAAACAAAAAGTCACCAGCCCCGGTCCTTGATGGCAGATTGTGGGACTCCTTGGCACTATCAAACCAGCCCGATTTGGCACTGGTGCCAGCTTGGGTCTGGGAGGCATCCTGCGGGACGCCCGGATTTTCAGGAGCCAGCCAGCCACTGGGGCCTATGGCCTCAAACATAAACAACGGGCCTTTCCTCTGGAAACAAAAAGTCACCAGCCCCGGTCCTTGATGGCAGATTGTGGGAATCCGTTGGCACTATCAAACCAGCCCGAGTTGGCACTGGTGCCAGCTCCGGGCCTGGGAGGCATCCTGCGAGATCGCTGATTTTCAGGAGCCAGCCGGCCAGTCCGGCCTATGGCCCCCAAAATAAACAACGGGCCTTTCCCTCTGAAACAAAAGTCACCATCCCGGTCCTTGATGGCAGATTGTGGGACTCCGTTGGCACTATCAACCAGCCCGAGTTGGCACTGGTGCCAGCTCAGGTCTGGGGAGGCATCCGTTGCATGGATTTTCAGGAGCAACCCGGCCACTCGGGCCTATGGCCCCAAAGATAAACAGCGGGCCATTCCTCTGAAATAAATGTCACCAGCCCCGGTCCTGATGGCGGGATTGTGGGACTCGTTGGCACTATCAAACCAGCCCGAGTTGGCACTGGTGCCAGCTTGGGTCTGGGAGGCATCCTGTGTATCGCTGGATTTTCAGGAGCCAGCCGCCACTCGGGCCTATGGCCCCCAAACATAAACAACGGGCCTTTCCCTCTGAAACAAAAGTCACCAGCCCCGGTCCTTGATGCAGATTGTGGGACTCCGTTGGCACTATCAAACCAGCCCGAGTTGGCACTGGTGCCAGCTTGGGTCTGGGAGGCATCCTGCGTATCGCCTTTTTCAGAACCACCCAGCCACCGGGCCTATGGCCCCCAAATTCAAACAACAGGCATTTCCCTCTGAAACAAAGTCACCATCCCCGGTCCTTTATGGCAGATTGTGGGACTCCGTTGGCACTATCAAACCAGCCCGAGTTGGCACTGGTGCCTGCTTCGGGTCTGGGAGGCATCCTAGCATTATCATGAGGATTTTCAGGAGCCAGCGGCCACCCGCCGGGCCTATGGCCCCAAACATAATCTTGGGCCTTTCCCTCTGAAACAAAAGTCACCAGCCCGGTCCTTGATGCCGGTAGATTGTGGGACTCGTTGGCACTATCAACTTTCAGCCCGAGTTGGCACTGGTGCCAGCAGGTCTGGGAGGCATCCTGCGTATCGCTGATTTTCAGGAGCCAGCCGCCACTCGGGCCTATGGCCCCAAACATAAACAGCGGGCCTCCCTCTGAAACAAAACTCACCAGCCCGGTCCTTGATGGCAGTTTGTGGGACCATCTTGGCACTATCAAACCAGCCCGAGTTGGCACTGGTGCCATCTTGGGTCCAGGAGGCATCCTGGCGTGTCGCCCTGTTTTTCTGAACCAGCAGCCCTCGGGCCTATGGCCCCACAGATTCAAACAACGGGCCATTCCATCTGAAACAAAGTCACCAGCCCGGTCCTTGATGGCGGATTGTGGGACTCGTTGGCACTATCAAACCAGCCCGAGTTGGCACTGGTGCCAGCTTGGGTCTGGGAGGCATCCTGCGTATGCTGGATTTTCAGGAGCCAGCTGGCCACTCGGGCCTATGGCCCCCAAACATAAAACAACGGGCCTTTCCCTCTGAAACAAAGTCCACCAGCCCTGGTCCTTGGTGATGGCAGATTGTGGGACTCCGTTACACTATCAAACCAGCCCGACTTGGCACTGGTGCCAGCTTGGGTCTGGGAGGCATCCTGCGTATGCGTAGATTTTCAGGGAGCTCGGCGGCCACCAGGGCCTTTGGCCCCAAATATAAACAATGGGCTTTTCCCTCTGAAACAAAAGTCACCAGCCCCGGTCCTTGATGTGGCAGATTGTGGGACTCGTGGGCACTATCAAACCAGCCCGAGTTGGCACTGGTGCCAGCATGGGTCTGGGAGGGCATCCTGTGTATCGCTGGTTTTGAGGCCGTCGCCTCTCCGGCCTATGTCCCAAATTCAAACAACGGGCCTTTCCATCTGAAACAAAAGTCACCACCCCGGTCCTGATGGCAGATTGTTGGACTCCGTTGACTTTATCCAACCAGCCCGAGTTGGCACTGGTGCCAGCTTGGGTCTGGGAGGCATCCCGTATACTTCTGATTTTCTGGAACCAGCCCGACCACCTCGCCTTCATGTCCCCCAGATTCAAACAACGGGCCATTCCATCTGAAATAAAAGTCACCAGGCCCGGTCCTTGATGGTGGATTGTGGGACTCGTTGTCACTGCTCAAACTCAGCCCGCCTTTGGCACTGGTGCCAGCTTGGAGTCTGGGAGGCATCCTGCGTGTCGCTGGATTTTTCAGGGAGCCAGCCGCCACTCGCCTATGGTCCCCAAACATAAACAACGGGCCTTTCCCTCTGAAACAAATATCACCAGCCCGGTCCTTGATGGCAGATTGTGGGACTCGTTGGCACTATCAACCAGCCCGAGTTGGCACTGGTGCCAGCTCTGGGTCTGGGGAGGCATCCAGATGTCAGCGTATTTTCTGGAACCAACCCGACCACTCGGGCCTATGGCCCCCAAATTCAAACAACGGGCCCATTCCATCTGAAAACAAATATCACCGCCCCGTCATTTATGGCAGATTGTGGGACTCGTTGGCACTATCAAACCAGCCCGAATTACTCGGTGCCTGCTTGGAGTCTGGGAGGCATCCTGCGTGTCAGGGATTTTCGTGATCCAGCCGGCCACTCGGGCCTATGGCCCAAACATAAAAACGGGCCTTCCCCTGAAACTAAAGTCACTAGCGGTCCTTGATGGCAGATTTTGGGACTCCGGGCACTATCAATGCAGCCCGTGTTGGCACTGGTGCCAGCGGGTCTGGGAGGGTAATTCTGCGTATCGCTGATTTTTTCAGGAGCCAACCCGGCCTCCAGGCCTAAGATCCCAAACATAAACAACGGGCCTTTCCTCTGAAACAAAACTCACCAGCCCCGGTCCTTTATGGTAGATTGTGGGACTCCGTTGGCACTATTAAACCACTCCCGAAGTTGGCACTGGTGCCTGCTCGGGTCTGGGAGGCATCCCGCGTATCGCGGATTTTTCAGGACCCAGCCGGCCACTCAGGGCTTTTGGCCCCAAACATAAACAACGGGCCTTTCCCTCTGAAACAAAAGTCACCAGCCCCGGTCCTTGATGGCAGATTGTGTGTGAGGAACCGTTGGCACTATCCAGCTTTCCAGCCCGAAGCTGGCACTGGTGCCACCTCGGGTCGGGGAGGCGCCCTGTGTAACCCTGATTTTCAGGAGCCAGCCGCCACTCGAGCCCAGTGGCCCAAACATAAACAACGGCCTTTCCCTCTAAAACAAAATCACCAGCCCCGTCTTGATGGCAGATTGTGGGACTCACGTTGGCACTATCCAACCAGCCTGATTTGGCACTGGTGCCAGCTTGGGTCTGGGAGGCATCCCATGTCGCGGATTTTTCTGGAACCAGCCGACCACTCGGGCCTATGTCCCCAGATTCAAACAACGGGCCATTCCATCTGAAATAAATGTCAACAGGCCCGGTCCCTGATGGTGGATTGTGGGA
>NW_022148613.1:0-15778 GCF_901933205.1 Camarhynchus parvulus | reverse complement strand
CTTCGCGAGACATAGTGAAAGAACTTTTTCTAAGGTGTAGGTGACAAAAGAGATGCTAAAGGCCATGAACAGAAACAGCACAACACTGGCATTGTGTGTGCATTTGCAAACTGATGGAAAACAGTACCTTACCACTCTCCTGCCTTTTGCATTCCATGAATATTGAAAAGAAGGAGTTTTGGACAACTTTTCTTTTCAGCAATTGCAAAACCTGTACAAACCTTTTTGCAACCTCTAAGAACACGATGGGAGATGTTTTCTGTCCTGGCACAGTTTCTCCTTGCCAGACATAGTGAGAAACTTTTTCTAAGGTGTAGGTGACAAGACGCTAAAGGACAAAACGAAGCAACACAACACTGGCATTGTGTGTGTGCATTTTGCAAACTGATGGAAAACAGTACCTTACCACTCTCCTGCCTTTTGCATTCACATGAATATTGAAAAGAAGGAGTTTTTGGACAACTTTCTTTCCTTGGTGCAAAACACTGTACAAACCTTTGTGCAACCTCTAGAATTTCGATAGGGAGATGTTTTCTGTCCTGGCACAGTTTCTCCTTGCGAGACATAGTGAGAAAGCATTTTTCTAAGGTGTAGGTGACAAAGGGGCGCTAAAAAGGACAAAACGAAACAGCACAACACACTGGCATTGTGTGTGCATTTTGCAAACTGATGGGAAAACAGTACCTTACCCTCTCCTGCCTTTTGCATTCACATGAATATTGAAAAAGAAGGAGTTTTTGGACAACTTTTCTTTTCCTTGGTGCAAAACACTGTACAAACCTTTGTGCAACCTCTAGAACACGATAGGAGATGTTTTTCTGTCCTGGCACAGTTTCTCCTTGCCAGACATAGTGAAAGCTTTTTTTTTCAAAAGGTGTAGGTGACAAGAGGCAGCTAAAGGACAAAACGAAGCAGCACAACACTGGCATTGTGTGTGCATTTTGCAAACTGATGGAAAACAGTACATTACCACTCTCCTGCCTTTTGCATTCACATGAATATTTGAAGAAGGAGTTTTGGACAACTTTCTTTTCCTTGGTGCAAAACACTGTACAAACCTTTGTGCAACCTCTAGAACACGATAGGAGATGTTTTCTGTCCTGGCACAGTTTCTCCTGGTGAGACATAGTGAAAGCTTTTTCTAAGGTGTAGGTGACAAGAGGCGCTAAGGACAAAACGAAACAGCACAACACTGGCATTGTGTGTGCATTTTTTGCAAACTGATGGAAAACAGTACCTTACAACTCTCCTGCCTTTTTGCATTCACATGAATATTGAAAAGAAGGAGTTTTTGGACAACTTTCTTTTCCTTGGTGCAAAACACTGTACAAACCTTTGTGCAACCTCTAGAACTTTCACGATAGGAGATGTTTTCTGTCCTGGCACAGTTTCTCCTTGCGAGACATAGTGAAAAGCTTTTCTAAGGTGTAGGTGACAAGAGGCGCTAAAGGACAAAGCGAAGCAGCCTAACACTGGCATTGTGTGTGCATTTTGCAAACTGATGGAAAACAGTACCTTACCACTCTCCTGCCTTTTGCATTCACATGAATATTGAAAAGAAGGAGTTTTGGACAACTTTCTTTTCCTTGGTGCAAAACACTGTACAAACCTTTGTGCAACCTCTAGAACACGATAGGAGATGTTTTCTGTCCTGGCACAGTTTCTCCTTGCCAGACATAGTGAAAGCTTTTCTAAGGTGTAGGTGACAAGAGACGCTAAGGACAAAAGCGAAGCAGCACAACACTGGCATTGTGTGTGCATTTTGCAAACTGATGGAAAACAAGTACCTTACCACTCTCCTGCCTTTTTTGCATTCACATGAATATTGAAAAAGAAGGAGTTTTGGACAAATTTTTCTTTTCCTTGGTGCAAAACACTGCAAACCTTTGTGCAACCTCTAGAACACGATAGGAGATGTTTTCTGTCCTGGCACAGTTTCTCCTTGTGAGACATAGTGAAAGGCTTTTCTAAGGTGTAGGTGACAAGAGTCGCTAAAGGACAAAGCGAAGCAGCACAACACTGGCATTGTGTGTGCATTTTGCAAACTGATGGAAAACAGTACCTTACCACTCTCCTGCCTTTTGCATTCACATGAATATTGAAAAAGAAGGAGTTTTTGGACAACTTTCTTTTCCTTGGTGCAAAACACTGTACAAACCTTTGTGCAACCTCTAGAACACGATAGGAGATGTTTTTCTGTCCTGGCACAGTTTCTCCCTTGCCAGACATAGTGAAAGCTTTTTCTAAGGTGTAGGTGACAAGAGGCAGCTAAGGACAAAAGCGAAGCAGCACAACACTGGCATTGTGTGTGCATTTTGCAAACTGATGGAAAACAGTCCTTACCACTCTCCTGCCTTTTGCATTCACATGAATATTGAAAAAGAAGGAGTTTTGGACAACTTTCTTTTCCTTGGTGCAAAACACTGTACAAACCTTTGTGCAACCTCTAGAACACGATAGGAGATGTTTTCTGTCCTGGCACAGTTTCTCCTTGCCAGACATAGTGAAAGCTTTTTCTAAGGTGTAGGTGACAAGAGACGCTAAAGGACAAAACGAAGCAGCACAACACTGGCATTGTGTGTGCGTTTTGCAAACTGATGGAAAACAGTACCTTACCACTCTCCTGCCTTTTGCATTCACATGAATATTGAAAAAGAAGGAGTTTTCTCGCTTTTCTTTTCCTTGGTGCAAAACACTCTACAAACCTTTGGCAACCTCTAGAACCACGATAGGAGATGTTTTTCTGTCCTGGCACAGCAACATAGTGAAAGGTTTTTTCTAAGACGCTAAAGGACAACGAAGCAGCACAACACTGGCATTGTGGTGCATTTTGCAAACTGATGGAAAACAGTACCTTCTCTCCTGCCTTTTGCATTCACATGAAATTGAAAAAAGGAGTTTTTGGACAACTTTCTTTTCCTTGGTGCAAAACACTGTACAAACCTTTGTGCAACCTCTAGAACACGATGGGAGATGTTTTTCTGTCCTGGCACAGTTTCTCCTTGTGAGACATAGTTTGAAAACTTTTGGAAAAGGTGTACCTGACATGAGGCGGCTAAAGGCGAAGATTGCATTCACTGAATATTGCAATAGAAGGGTTTTGGACAACTTTCTTTTCTTGGTGCAAAACACTGTACAAACATGTTGCAACCTCTAGAACCAGGATACGAGATGTTTTCTGTCCTGGCACAGGTTTCTCCTTGCCAGAGATGGAGTGGGAAAGCTTTTTCTAAAGGTGTAGGCCAGAAGCTAAAGTACCGCTAAACGGCACAACACTGGCGTTGTGTGTGCATTTTCAAACGATGGAAAACTAATGCCTTTTGCCCGGTATTGAAGACGTTTTGGACAACTTTCCCGCATGGTGCAAAACACTCTGCAAACCGCCGCAACCTCTAGGCACGATAGGCTGTTTTCTGTCGAAAGTTTCTCCTTCTGCGAGACGCCGTGAGAATGCTGCACCTAAAGGTGGCAGGGACAAAAAGGCGCTAAAAGGACAAAACAGAAGCAGCACAACTTCACTGGCATTGTGTGTGCATTTTTGCAAACTGATGGAAAACAGTACCTTACCACCTCCTGCCTTTTGCATTCACATGAAATTGTAAATAGAAGGAGTTTTTGGGCGAGTTTCTTTTCCTTGGTGCAAACACTGGCAAACCTTTGTGCAACCTCTAGAACTCGATAGGAGATGTTTTCTGTCCTGGCACAGTTTTCTCCTTGCCAGACATAGTGAGAAAGCTTTTCTAAAGGTGCCAGGTGACAAAGAGGCGGCTAAGGACCATGAGCGAGAAGCACACAACACTGGCATTGTGTGTGCATTTTGCAAACTGATGGAAAACGGTACCTTACCACTCTCCTGCCTTTTGCATTCACATGAATATTGAAAAGAAGGAGTTTTGGACAACTTTCTTTTCCTTGGTACAAAACACTCACCACAAACCTTTGTGCAACCTCTAGAACACGATGGGAGATGTTTTCTGTCCTGGCACAGTTTTCTCCTTGCGCGAGGGAGACATAGTGAAAAACTTTTCTAAGGTGCTTCAGGTGACAAAAGAGGCGCTAAAAAAGGACAAAAGAAACTGAAGCAGCACAACACTGGCATTGTGTGTGCATTTTGCAAACGATGGAAAACAGTACCCACCACTCTCCTGCCTTTTGCATTCACATGAATATTGAAAAGAAAGGAGTTTTGGACGACTTTCTTTTCGCCGGTGCAAAAACACTGTACAAACCTTTTGTGCAACCTCTAGAACACGATGGGAGATGTTTTCTGTCCTGGCACAGTTTCTCCTTTGCCAGACAGTGAAGCTTTTTTCTAAGGTGTAGGTGACAAAGGGGGCAGCTAAAGGCCAAAGGCAAGCACACAACACTGGCATTGTGTGTGCATTTTGCAAACTGATGGAAAACAATTGCGCCACCTCTCTCCTGCCTTTTGCATTCACATGAATATTGAAAAAAAGAAGGAGTTTTGGACAACTTTCTTTCGCTTGGGGTGCAAAACACTCTGCAAACCTTTGTGCAACCTCTAGAACACCACCGATAGGAGATGTTTTCTGTCCTGGCACGAAGTTCCTTGCCAGACATAGTGAGAAAGCTTTTTCTAAGATTGTAGGTGACAAAGGGGGCTAAAGGACAAAGGGAAGCTTTTGCCACTGGCATTGTGTGTGCATTTGCAAACTGATGGAAAACAATTACCTTACCACTCTCCTGCCTTTTGCATTCACATGAATATTGAAAAGAAGGAGTTTTTGGACAGTTTTTCTTTTCCTTGAGGTGCAAAAACACTCTGCAAACCTTTGTGCAACCTCTAGAACGCGATAGGAGATGTTTTTCTGTCTGGCACAGTTTCTCCTTCGCGAGGACATAGTGAGAAAGCTTTTCTAAGGTGTAGGTGACAAGAGGCAGCTAAGGCCGCTGAGCAGAAAGGAAGCACGCAAAACACTGGCATTGTGGCCTGCATTTTACAAAACCCCGATGGAGAAAGTGAGTACCTTACCACTCTCCTGCCTTTGCGCATTCACATGAATATTGAAAAAGAAGGAGTTTGGACAACTTTCTTTTTCCTTGGTGCAAAACACTGTACAAACCTTTGTGCAACCTCCTAAATTTCACAGATAGGAGATGTTTTCTGTCCTGGCTGGTTTCTCATGAGACATAATTAGAAAAGCTTTTCTAAAGATTAGCAGAGTGAAGTAGAGGCGGCTAAAAGGACAAAGCGAAACTGGCCACAACACTGGCATTGTGTGCATTTGCAAACTTATTCGGAAGAAACAGTACACCTTGCCACTCTCCCTGCCTTTTGCATTCACATGAATATTGAAAAAGAAGGGTTTTTGGACAACTTTCTTTTCCTTGGTGCAAAACACTGTACAAACCTTTGTGCAACCTCTAGAACCACATTGGGGAGATATTTTTCTGTCCTGGCACAATTTCTCACGCACCAGACTTATAATTAAGAGAAAAGGTTTTTCTAAGGTGCTTAGGTGACAGAGGCGTAAAGGACAAAGCGAAGCAGCACAACTTACCTGGCATTGTGTGTGCATTTTGCAAACTGATGGAAAACAGTACCTTACCACTCTCCTGCCTTTTGCATTCACATGAATATTGAAAAGAAGGAGTTTTGGACAACTTTCTTTTCCTTGGTGCAAAACACTGTACAAACCTTTGTGCAACCTCTAGAACACGATAGGAGATGTTTTCTGTCCTGGCACAGTTTCTCCTTGCAGAGACATAGTGTGAAAGGTTTTTCTAAGGTGTAGGTGACAAGAGGCGCTAAAAGGACAAAACGAAGCAGCACAACACTGGCATTGTGTGTGCATTTTGCAAACTGATGGAAAACAGTACCTTACCACTCTCCTGCCTTTTGCATTCACATGAATATTGAAAAAGAAGGAGTTTTGGACAACTTTCTTTTCCTTGGTGCAAAACACTGTACAAACCTTTGTGCAACCTCTAGAACACGATAGGAGATGTTTTCTGTCCTGGCACAGTTTCTCCTTGCGAGACATAGTGAGAAAGCTTTTTCTAAGGTGTAGGTGACAAGAGGCGCTAAAGGACAAAACGAAGCAGCACAACACTGGCATTTGTGTGTGCATTTTGCAAACTGATGGAAAACAGTACCTTACCACTCTCCTGCCTTTTGCATTCACATGAATATTGAAAAAGAAGGAGTTTTGGACAACTTTCTTTTCCTTGGTGCAAAACACTGTACAAACCTTTGTGCAACCTCTAGAACACGATAGGAGATGTTTTCTGTCCTGGCACAGTTTCTCCTTGCGAGACATAGTGAAAGCTTTTTTCTAAGGTGTAGGTGACAAGAGGCGCTAAAGGACAAAAGCGAAGCAGCACAACACTGGCATTGTGTGTGCATTTGCAAACTGATGGAAAACAGTACCTTACCACTCTCCTGCCTTTTGCATTCACATGAATATTGAAAAAGAAGGAGTTTTGGACAACTTTCTTTTCCTTGGTGCAAAACACTGTACAAACCTTTGTGCAACCTCTAGAACACGATAGGAGATGTTTTCTGTCCTGGCACAGTTTCTCCTTGCGAGACATAGTGAGAAAGCTTTTCTAAGGTGTAGGTGACAAGAGGGCTAAAAGGACAAAACGAAGCAGCACAACACTGGCATTGTGTGTGCATTTTGCAAACTGATGGAAAACAGTACCTTACCACTCTCCTGCCTTTTGCATTCACATGAATATTGAAAAAGAAGGAGTTTTGGACAACTTTCTTTTCCTTGGTGCAAAACACTGTACAAACCTTTGTGCAACCTCTAGAACACGATAGGAGATGTTTTCTGTCCTGGCACAGTTTCTCCTTGCGAGACATAGTGAAAGCTTTTTCTAAGGTGTAGGTGACAAAGAGGCTAAAAGGACTAAAAGCGAACACAACACTGGCATTGTGTGTGCATTTTGCAAACTGATGGAAAACAGTACCTTACCACTCTCCTGCCTTTTGCATTCACATGAATATTGAAAAGAAGGAGTTTTGGACAACTTTCTTTTCCTTGGTGCAAAACACTGTACAAACCATTGTGCAACCTCTAAGAACCGATGGGAGATGTTTTCTGTCCTGGCAGTTTCTCCTTCGCGAGGACACTAGTGAGAAAGGTTTTCTAAGATTAATGAGTGACAAGAGGCGGCTAAAGGACAAAAGGAAGCAGCACAACACTGGCGCATTGTGCCGTGTGCATTTTGCAAAACTTGATGGAAAACAATAATTACCTTACCACTCTCCTGCCTTTTTGCATTCCCGCATGAATATTGAAAAAGAGAGTTTTGGACAACTTTTCCTTGGTGCAAAACACTGTACCTGAAACACTTTGTGCAACCTCTAGAACTGATAGGGATGTTTTCTGTCCTGGCGCAGTTTCTCCTTGCCAGACATAGTGAGAAAACTTTTTCAGGTGTAGGTGACAAGGCTAAAGGACAAAGGGAAGCAGCACAACACTGGCATTGTGTGTGCATTTGCAAACTGATGGAAATCAGTACCTTACCCACTCTCCTGCTTTTGCATTCACATGAATATTGAAAACGAAGGAGTTTTGGACAACTTTCTTTTCCTTGGTGCAAAACACTGTACAAACCTTTGGTAAACCTCTAGAATTACGATAGGAGATGTTTTTCTGTCCTGGCACAGTTTCTCCTTGCCGAACATAGTGAGAAAGCTTTTTGGGAGTGGCCAGGAGGTAGACAGAGAGCTAAAGGACAAGCAGAAGCACACAACACTGGCATTGTGTGTGCATTTTGCAAACTGATGGAAAACGGGATACCTTACCACTCTCACTTTTGCATTTCACATGAATATTGAAAAGGGAGTTTGGACGCTTTTCTTTTCGCTGAGATTGCAAAACTTTTATACAAAACCTTTGGTACAACATAAGGTACTGATAGGAATGTTTTCTGTCTGGCAGTTTCTCCTTACTTGAGACTTAGTGAAGAAGCTTTTCTAAGGTGTAGGTGACAAAAGCGCTAAAGGACCATGACGCAACACAACACTGGCATTGTTATTGCATTTTGCAAACTTGTATGGAAAACAGTACCTTACCACTCTCCTGCCTTTTGCATTCACATGAATATTGACAAAAAGAAGGACTTTTACGCACGGTTTTCTTTTCCTTGGTGCAAACACTGTACAAACATTTGTGCAACCTCTAGAACACGATAGGAGATGTTTTCTGTCCTGGCACAGTTTCTCCTTTGCAGAGAACGCATTGAAAGCTTTTCTAAAGGTGTAGGTGACAAAGAGGCGGCCTAAGGACAAAAGAAGCAGCACAACACTGGCATTGTGTGTACATTTGCAAACGATGGAAAACAGTACCTTACCACTCTCCTGCCTTTTTGCATTCACATGAATATTGAAAAAGAAGGAGTTTTGGACCAGTTTCTTTCCTTTGGTGCAAACAGTGTACAAACCTTTGTGCAAACCTCTAGAACCACGATAGGAGATGTTTTCTGTCCTGGCACAGTTGTCCTTGCCAGACATAGTGAAAGCTTTTTCTAAGGTGTAGGTGACAAAGAGATGCTAAAGGCCATGAGCAATGGGCAACCTCTAGAACCACGATAGGAGATGTTTTCTGTCCTGGCACAGTTTCTCCTTGCCAGACATAGTGAAAGCTTTTTCTAAGATTGTAGGTGACAAAGAGGCGCTAAAAGGACAAAAGCGAAGCAGCACAACACTGGCATTGTGTGTGCATTTTGCAAACTGATGGAAAACAGTACCTTACCACTCTCCTGCCTTTTGCATTCACATGAATATTGAAAAAGAAGGAGTTTTGGACAACTTTCTTTTCCTTGGTGCAAAACACTGTACAAACCTTTGTGCAACCTCTAGAACACGATAGGAGATGTTTTCTGTCCTGGCACAGTTTCTCCTTGCGAGACATAGTGAAAGCTTTTCTAAGGTGTAGGTGACAAGAGGCGGCTAAAGGACAAATCGAAGCAGCACAACACTGGCATTGTGTGTGCATTTTGCAAACTGATGGGTACCTTACCACTCTCCTGCCTTTTGCATTCACATGAATATTGAAAAAGAAGGAGTTTTTGGGCGACTTTCTTTTCCTTGGTGCAAACTGGCTACAAACACAATGCAACCTCTAGAACCACGATAGGAGATGTTTTTCTGTCTGGCACAGTTTCTCCTTCACGAGACATAGTGTGAAAGCTTTTCTAAAGGTGTAGGTGACAAGAGGCGGCTAAAGGACAAAGCAAGCAGCACAACACTGGCATTGTGTGTGCATTTTGCAAACTGATGGAAAACAGTACCTTACCACTCTCCTGCCTTTTGCATTCACATGAATATTGAAAAAGAAGGAGTTTTTGGACAACTTTCTTTTCCTTGGTGCAAAACACTGTACAAACCTTTGTGCAACCTCTAGAACACGATAGGAGATGTTTTCTGTCCTGGCACAGTTTCTCCTTAGGGCAAGACATAGTGAAAAGCTTTTTTTCTAAGGTGTAGGTGACAAGAGGCTAAAGGACAAAGCGAGCAGCACAACACTGGCATTGTATTATTGCATTTTGCAAACTGATGGAAAACAGTACCTTACCACTCTCCTGCCTTTTGCATTCACATGAATATTGAAAAAGAAGGAGTTTTTGGACAACTTTCTTTTCCTTGGTGCAAAACACTGTACAAACCTTTGTGCAACCTCTAGAAACACGATAGGAGATGTTTTCTGTCCTGGCACAGTTTCTCCTTGCGAGACATAGTGAAAGGTTTTTCTAAAGGTGTAGGTGACAAGAGCGATGACTAAAGGACAAAAGCAGCACAACACTGGCATTGTGTGTGCATTTGCAAACTGATGGAAAACAGTACCTTACCACTCTCCTGCCTTTTGCATTCACATGAATATTGAAAAGAAGGAGTTTTTTGGACAACTTTCTTTTCCTTGGTGCAAAACACTGTACAAACCTTTGTGCAACCTCTAGAACACGATAGGAGATGTTTTCTGTCCTGGCACAGTTTCTCCTTGCGAGACATAAGCGCTTTTTCTAAGGTGTAGGTGACAAAGAGGCGGCTAAAGGACAAAACGAAGCCGACAGCAACACAACACTGGCAAGTGTGTGCATTTTGCTGATAGAAACAGTACTTTACCACTCTCCGCAAACAACACTGGATGGAAAACAGTACCTTACCTTACCACTCTCCTGCCTTTTGCATTCACATGAATATTGAAAAGAAGGAGTTTTGGACAACTTTCTTTTCCTTGGTGCAAAACACTGTGTACAAACCTTTGTGCAACCTCTAGAACACGATAGGAGATGTTTTCTGTCCTGGCACAGTTTCTCCTTGCCAGACATAGTGAAAGCTTTTTCTAAGGTGTAGGTGACAAGAGGCGCTAAAGGACAAAACGAAGCAGCACAACACTGGCATTGTGTGTGCATTTTGCAAACTGATGGAAAACAGTACCTTACCACTCTCCTGCCTTTTGCATTCACATGAATATTGAAAAAGAAGGAGTTTTGGACAATTTTCTTTTCCTTGGTGCAAAACACTGTACAAACCTTTGTGCAACCTCTAGAACCACGATAGGAGATGTTTTCTGTCCTGGCACAGTTTCTCCTTGCCAGACATAGTGAAAAGCTTTTTCTAAGGTGTAGGTGACAAAAGGCGCTAAAGGCCAAAGCGAAAGCAGCACAACACTGGCATTGTGTGTGCATTTTTGCAAACTGATGGAAAACAGTACCTTACCACTCTCCTGCCTTTTGCATTCACATGAATATTGAAAAAGAAGGAGTTTTTGGACAACTTTCTTTTCCTTGGTGCAAAACACTGTACAAACCTTTGTGCAACCTCTAGAACACGATGGGAGATGTTTTCTGTCCTGGCACAGTTTCTCCTTAGGAGACATAGTGAGAAAGCTTTTCTAAGGTGTAGGTGACAAAGAGGCGCTAAAGGACAAAAGCGAAGCAGCACAACACTGGCATTGTGTGTGCATTTTGCAAACTGATGGAAAACAGTACCTTACCACTCTCCTGCCTTTTGCATTCACATGAATATTGAAAAAGAAGGAGTTTTTTGGACAACTTTCTTTTCCTTGGTGCAAAACACTGTACAAACCTTTGTGCAACCCTCTAGAACACGATAGGAGATGTTTTCTGTCCTGGCACAGTTTCTCCTTGCCAGACATAGTGAAAGCTTTTTCTAAGGTGTAGGTGACAAGAGGCGCTAAAGACCAAAAGGAAGCAGCACAACACTGGCATTGTGTGTGCATTTGCAAACTGATGGAAAACAGTACCTTACCACTCTCCTGCCTTTTGCATTCACATGAATATTGAAAAAGAAGGAGTTTTGGACAACTTTCTTTTCCTTGGTGCAAAACACTGTACAAACCTTTGTGCAACCTCTAGAACAGGATAGGAGATGTTTTCTGTCCTGGCACAGTTTCTCCTTGCCAGACATAGTGAAGAAAGCTTTTTCTAAGGTGTAGGTGACATGAAGGCGCTAAAGGACAAAAGGAAGCAGCACAACACTGGCATTTGTATTGTGCATTTTGCAAACTTGATGGAAAACAGTCTGCAAACCTTTTGCACAAAAAGAAGGAGTTTGCCTTTTGCATGGTCAAAACACTGTACAAACCTTTGTGCAATTTCTCCTTTTTTGGACATTTTCTGTTTTCCACAGTTTTTTGCAAAACACTGTACAAACCTTTGTGCAGGTGACTAGAAGGCGTAAAGGCGGGAGATGTTTTCTGTCCTGGCACAGTTTTCCAAAGCGCTCAAGATGGAAAACAATGCTTTTCTACCACTGTAGGTGACAAAGAAGGCGGAGAAGCGACATCCATGAGGAAAAAACACAACACTGGCATTGTGTGTGCATTTTGCAAACTGATGGAAAACAGTACCTTACCACTCTCCTGCCTTTTGCATTCACATGAATATTGCAAAAGAAGGAGTTTTGGACAACTTTCTTTTCCTTGGTGCAAAACACTCTGCAAACCTTTGTGCAACCTCTAGAACACGATAGGAGATGTTTTCTGTCCTGGCACAGTTTCTCCTACAGTAACATAGTGGGAAAAGCTTTTCTAAGGTGTAGGTTGTAATAGTGAGAAACATACTTTTCTAAAAGCGTGTAGGTGAGCGCCTGTCCTGGCACAAGCCAGACATAGGAAAGCTTTTTTCTAAGTTGTAGGTAAAAGGACAAAGCCCAAAGCGGCGACAAACGAAGCAGCACAACACTGGCATTGTGTGTGCATTTTGCAAACTGATGGAAAACAGTACCTTACCACTCTCCTGCCTTTTGCATTCACATGAATATTGAAAAAGAAGGAGTTTTTGGACAACTTTCTTTTCCTTGGTGCAAAACACTGTACAAACCTTTGTGCAACCTCTACACGATAGGAGATGTTTTCTGTAGGAGATTTCTTTTCTGTCCTGGCACAGTTTCTGACAAAGAGGCAGCTAAAAGGCGACATAGTGAAAGCTTTTCTAAAGGTGTAGGTGACAAAAAGGCTTTCTTCGCCTCCTAAAAGCCGGGACAAAAAGCGAAGCAGCACAACACTGGCATTGTGTGTGCATTTTGCAAACTGATGGAAAACAGTACCTTACCACTCTCCTGCCCTTTTGCATTCACATGAATATTGCAAAAAGAAGGAGTTTTGGACAACTTTCTTTTCCTTGGTGCAAAACACTCTACAAACCTTTGTGCAACCTCTAGAACACGATAGGAGATGTTTTCTGTCCTGGCACAGTTTCTCCTTCGCGAGACACAGTGGGGAAAGCTTTTTCTAAGGTGTAGGTGACAAGAGGCGCTAAAGGACAAAATGAAGCACAACACTGGCATTGTGTGTGCATTTTGCAAACTGATGGAAAACAGTACCTTACCACTCTCCTGCCTTTTGCATTCACATGAATATTGAAAAGAAAAGGAGTTTTGGACAACTTTCTTTTCCTTGGTGCAAAACACTGTACAAACCTTTGTGCAACCTCTAGAACACGATAGCAACGAACAATTTTCTGTCCTGGCACAGTTTCTCCTTGGCATAGCAGAAAGCTTTTCTAAAGGTGTAGGTGATAGCTAAGGGAAAAGCGAGAAGCAGCACAACACTGGCATTGCCTTGTGCATTTTGCAAATGATGGAAAACAGTACCTTACCACTCTCCTGCCTTTTGCATTCACATGAATATTGAAAAATATTTTTCTTTTCCTTGGTGCAAAACACTCTGCAAACCTTTGTGCAACCTCTAGAACACGATAGGAGATGTTTTCTGTCCTGGCACAGTTTCTCCTTGCGAGACATAGTGAGAAAGGTTTTTCTAAGGTGTAGGTGACAAAGAGGCGGCTAAAGGACAAAAGGAAGCAGCACAACACTGGCATTGTGTGTGCATTTTGCAAACTGATGGAAAACAGTACCTTACCACTCTCCTGCCTTTTGCATTCACATGAATATTGAAAAAGAAGGAGTTTTGGACAACTTTCTTTTCCTTGGTGCAAAACACTGTACAAACCTTTGTGCAACCTCTAGAACCGCGATAGGAGATGTTTTCTGTCCTGGCACAGTTTCTCCTTGCGAGACATAGTGGGAAAAGATTTTTTCTAAGGTGTAGGTGACAAGAGGCGGCTAAAGGACAAAGCGAAGCAGCACAACACTGGCATTGTGTGTGCATTTTGCAAACTGATGGAAAACAATTACCTTACCACTCTCCTGCCTTTTGCATTCACATGAATATTGAAAAAGAAGGAGTTTTTGGACAACTTTCTTTTCCTTGGTGCAAAACACTGTACAAACCTTTGTGCAACCTCTAGAACACGATGGGAGATGTTTTCTGTCCTGGCACAGTTTCTCCTTGCCGAGACATAGTGAAAAGGTTTTTCTAAGGTGTAGGTGACAAAGGGCGCTAAAGGACATGAGCAAGCAGCACAACACTGGCATTGTGTGTGCATTTTGCAAACTGATGGAAAACAGTACCTTACCACTCTCCTGCCTTTTGCATTCACATGAATATTGAAAAAGAAGGAGTTTTGGACAACTTTCTTTCCTTGGTGCAAAACACTGTACAAACCTTTATTGCAACCTCTAGAACACGATAGGAGATGTTTTCTGTCCTGGCACAGTTTCTCCTTGCTGAGACATAGTGAAAGGTTTTTCTAAAGGTGTAGGTGACAAGAGGCAGCGGAAAACAATTGCCTTACCACTCTCCTGCCTTTTGCATTCACATGAATATTGAAGTGGAAGGAGTTTTGGACGCTTTTCTTTTCCTTGGGTGCAAAACACTGTACAAACCTTTGTGCAACCTCTAGAACACGATAGGAGATGTTTTCTGTCCTGGCACAGTTTCTCCTTCTTGAGACATAGTGAGAAAAGGTTTTCTAAGGTGTAGGTGACAAGAGGCGGCTAAAGGACAAAGCGGAAGCAGCCAACCCTGGCATTGTGTGTGCATTTTGCAAACTGATGGAAAACAGTACCTTACCACTCTCTCCTGCCTTTTGCATTCACATGAAATATTGAAAAAGAAGAAGGAGTTTTGGACGAGTTTCTTTTCCTGGTGCAAAAACACTCTACAAATCTTAATTCGCAAGCTCTAGAACATGATAGGGAGATGTTTTCTGTCCTGCTGGTAGTTTCTCCCTTACGGACATGAGTAGAAAGCTTTTTTTCTAAGATTCTTAGGTGACAAGGCTAAAAGGACAAAAAAGAAAGGAAGCAGCACAACACTGGCATTGTGTGTGCATTTTGCAAACTGATGGAAAACATTACCTTACCACTCTCCTGCCTTTTGCATTCACATGAATGTGAAAAAGAAGGAGTTTTGGACAACTTTTCTTTTTTCCTAGGTGCAAAACACTGTACAAACCTTTATTGCAACCTCTGGGGCTATGATAGGAAATGTTTTCTGTCCTGGCACAGTTTCTCCTTACGAGACATAGTGAAAGCTTTTTTCTAAGGTGTAGGTGACAAGGGTTACTAAAGACCAAAACGAAACAGCAACAACACTGGCATTGTGTGTGCATTTTGCAAATGATGGAAAACGGTACCTTACCACTCTCCTGCCTTTTGCATTCACATGAATATTGAAAAAGAAGGGTTTTGGACAACTTTCTTTTCCTTGGTGCTAAAAGCACTGCGTACAAACCTTTGTGCAACCTCTAGAACACGATAGGAGATGTTTTTCTGTCCTGGCACAGTTTCTCCCTTGCCAGACATAGTGAAAGCTTTTTCTAAGATTGTAGGTGACAAGAGGATGCTAAAAGGACAAATGAAACAGCACAACTTACTGGCATTGTGTGTGCATTTTGCAAACTGATGGAAAACAGTACCTTACCACTCTCCTGCCTTTTGCATTCACATGAATATTGAAAGAAGGAGTTTTGGACAACTTTTCTTTTCCTTGGTGCAAAACACTGTACAAACCTTTGTGCAACCTCTAGAACACGATAGGAGATGTTTTCTGTCCTGGCACAGTTTCTCTTACGAGACATAGTGAAGCTTTTCTAAGGTGTAGGTGACAAAAAGAGATGCTAAGGACAAAAGGAAGCAACACAACACTGGCATTATTATTATTGCATTTTGCAAACTGATGGAAGCAATTACCTTACCACTCTCCTGCCTTTTGCATTCACATGAATATTGAAAAGGAGTTTTGGACACTTTTCTTTTTCTTGGTGCAAAACACTCTGCAAACCTTTGTGCAACCTCTAGAACACGATGGGAGATTTGAGACATAGTGAAAGCTTTTTCTAAGGTGTAGGTGACAAGAGGCGCTAAAAGGACAAAACGAAGCAGCACAACACTGGCATTGTGTGTGCATTTTGCAAACTGATGGAAACAGTACCTTAC